>NW_027477035.1:0-105518 GCF_051020955.1 Megalopta genalis | reverse complement strand
CATCGCATTGATTTGAAGCTAGATCATATGTTTCGCATGCAGTTGAAGCTAATCCATGTCTTTCACAAGTATTTGAATATGAACCATTTGAATTGCATTGATTTGAACCCGAGCCTTCTACTTCGCACTGATTTGCAGCTAAATAATGTGTTTCGCATGGATTTGAAGCTAAACCTTCTACATTGCATTGATTTGCAGCTGAATCATGTGTTTCGCATGGATTTGAAGCTAACTCGTTCGTTTTGCTTGCAGCTGAATCTACATCACTTATATCGCAAGTGTTTGAAGCTAAATCATGTGTATCGCGTGGAATTGAAGCTACCTCGTTTGTTCCTACAGCTTTTATAGCTATATTACTTATATCCCAAGTATTTGAATCTAAATCATATGTGTCGTATGAATTTGAAGCTGAACCTACTACATCGCATTGACTTGAAGCTAAATCTTGTGTATGGCATGGATTTGAAGCTAAACCTTCTACATCGCATTGATTTGAAGCTAAATCATGTGTATCGCATGGATTTGAAGTCAACTCGTTTGTTTCGCATGCAGTTGTAGCTAAATAATGTATATCACAAATATTTGTTGCTAAACCATTTGTTTTGCATGGATTTGAAGCCAAGCCTTCTACTTCGCATTCATTTGAAGCTAAATCATTTGTGTCGCATGGATTTGAATCTAAGCCTTGTCTTTCGAATTGATTTGAATCTAAATCATGTGTGTCGTATGGATTTGAAGTCAACTCGTTAGTTTCGCATGCAGTTGTAGCTAAATAATCTATATCACAAGTATTTGTAGCTAAACCATTTGTTTCGCATGGATTTGAAGCTACGCCTTCTACTTCGCATTCATTTGAAGCTAAATCATTTCCTTTCGCATGGAATTGAAGCCACCTCGTTTGTTCCTCCAGCTTTTGAAGCTATATCACTTATATCGCAAGTATTTGAAGCTAAATCATATGTGTCACATGGATTTGAAGCTGAACCTTCTACATCGCATTGATTTGAAGCTAAATCTTGTGTATCGCATGGATTTGAAGCTAAACCTTCTACATCACATTGATTTGCAGCTAAATCATGTGTTTCGCACAGATTGAAGCTACCTCGTTTGTTCCTACAGCTTTTAAAGCTATATTACTTATATCGCAAGTATTTGAAGCTAATCATATGTGTCGTATGAATTTGAAGCTGATCCTAGTACATCGCATTGATTTGTAGCTAAATCTTGTGTAACGCATGGATTTGAAGCTAAACCTTCTACATCGCATTGATTTGAAGCTAAATCATGTGTCTCGCATGGAATTGAAGCTACCTCGTTTGTTCGTACAGCTTTTGAAGCTATATCACTTATATCGCAAGTATTTGAAGCTAAATCATATGTGTCGCATGTGTTAGAAGCTGAACCTACTACATCGCATTGATTTGAAGCTAAATCTTGTGTATCGCATGGATTTGAAGCTAAAACCACTATATCGCATTGATGTGAAGCTAAATAATGTGAATCGCATGGATTTGAAGCTAACTCGTTCGTTTCGCATGCAATTGTAGCTAAATGACGTATATCACAAGTATTTGTAGCTAAACCATTTGTTTTGCATGGATTTGTAGCTAAGCCTTCTACTTCGCATTCATTTGAAGCTAAATCACTTGTTTCGCATGGATTTGAATCTAAGCCTTGTCCTTCGAATTGATTTGAAGCTAAATCATGTGTTTCGTATGGATTTGAAGCTAAACCTTCTACATCGCATTGATTTGAAGCTAAACCTACTATATTCGATTGATTTGAAGCAAAACCTTCTACCTCTTATTGATTTGAAGCTAAACCTTCTACATCGCATCGATTTGAAGATAAATAGTGTGTTTCGCATGGATTTGAAGCTAACTCGTTAGTTTCGCATGCAGTTGTAGCTAAATAATGTATATCACAAGTATTTGTAGCTGAACCATTTTTTCGCATGGATTTGAAGCTTCGCCTTCTACTTCGCATTGATTGTGTTGCTAAATCATTTGTTTCGCATGGAATTGAAGCTACCTCGTTTGTTCCTCCTGCTTTTGAAGCTATATCACTTATAACGCAAGTATTTGAAGCTAAATCATATGTGTCGCATGTATTAGAAGCTGAACCTACTACATCGCATTGATTTGAAGCTAAATCTTGTGTATCGCATGGATTTGAAGCTAAACCTACTATATCGCATTGATGTGAAGCTAAATAATGTGAATCGCATGGATTTGAAGCTAACTCGTTCGTTTCGCATGCAATTGTAGCTAAATGACGTATATCACAAGTATTTGTAGCTAAACCATTTGTTTTGCATGGATTTGTAGTTAAGCCTTCTACTTCGCATTCATTTGAAGCTAAATCACTTGTTTCGCATGGATTTGAATCTAAGCCTTGTCCTTCGAATTGATTTGAAGCTAAATCATGTGTTTCGTATGGATTTGAAGCTAAACCTTCTACATCGCATTGATTGGAAGCTAAATCTTGAGTATGGCATGGATTTGAAGCTAAACCTTCTACATCGCATTGACTTGAAGATGAATCATGTGTATCGCATGGATTTGAAGCTAAACCTTGTACTTCGCATTGATTTGCAGCTAAATCATGTGTTTCGCATGGATTTGAAGCTAACTCGTTCGTTTCGCCTGCAGTTGAATCTACATCACTTATATCGCTAAGTATTTGAAGCTAAATCATATGTGTCGCATGGATTTGAAGCTGAACCTACTATATCGCATTGATTTGAAGCTAAATCTTGTGTATCGCATGGATTTGAAGCTAAACCTTCCTACATCGCATTGATTTGACGCTAAATCATTCGTTTCGCATGATTTGAATCTAAGCCTTGTCCTTCGAATTGATTTGAAGCTAAATCATGTGTTTCGTATGGATTTGAAGCTAAACCTTCTACATCGCATTGATTTGAAGCTAAACCTTCTACATTCTATTCATTTGAGGCTAAACCTTCTTCATCGCACTGATTTGCAGCTAAATCATGTGTTCCGCATGGATTTGAAGCTAACTCGTTCGTTGCGCATGCAGTTAGATCTAAATAACGTATATCACAAGTATTTGAAGCTAAACCATTTGATTCGCATGGATTTGAAGCTAAGCCTTCTACTTCGCATTAATTGGAAGTTAAATCACGTGTTTTGCATGGATTTCAAGCTAAACCTTTTACATCGCATTGATTTGAAGCTAAATCATGTGTTTCGCACGCAGTTGAAGCTAAATCATGTCTTTCACAAGTATTTGAAGATGAACCATTTGAATCGCATTGATTTGAACCCGACCCTTCTACTTCGCACTGATTTGCAGCTAAATAATGAGTTTCGCATGGATTTGAAGCTAAACCTTCTACATCGCATTGATTTGAAGCTAAATCATGTTTCTCGCATGGAATTGAAGCTACCTCGTTTGTTCCTACAGCTTTTGAATCTATATCACTTATATCGCAAGTATTTGAAACTAAATCATATGTGTCGCATGGATTTGAAGCTGAACCTACTACATCGCATTAATTTGAAGCTAAATCTTGTGTATCGCATGGATTTGAAGCCAAACCCTCTACATCGCATTGATTTGAAGCTAAATCATGTACATAGCATGGATTTGAAGCTATCTCGTTTGTTTCGCATGCAGTTGTAGCTAAATAGTGTATATCACATGTATTTGTACCTAAACCATTTGTTTTGCATGGATTTGAAGCTAAGCCTTCTACTTCGCATTCATTTGAAGCTAAATCATTTGTTTCGCTTTGATTTGAATCTAAGCCTTGTCCTTCGAATTGATTTGAAGCTAAATCATGAGTTTCGTATGGATTTGAAGCTAAACCTTCTACATCGCATTGATTTAAAGCTAAACCTTCTATATTCTATTGATTTGAAGCTGAACCTTCACCTCTTATTGATTTGAAGCTAAACCATCTACATCGCATTGATTTGAAGCTAAATCTTGTGTATCGCATGGATTTGAAGCTAAACCTTCTACATCGCATTGGTTTGAAGCTAACTCGTTCATTTCGCCTGTATTTGAAGCTATATCACTTATATCGCAGTATTTGAAGCTAAATCATGTGTATCGCATGGATTTGAAGCTAAACCTTCTACATCGCATTGATTTGAAGCTAAATCATTTGTTTCGTATGAATTTGAATCTAAGCCTTGTCCTTCGAATTGATTTGAAGCTAAATCATGTGTTTCGTATGGATTTGAAGCTAAACCTTCTACATCGCATTGATTTGAAGCTAAACCTACTATATTCGATTGATTTGAAGCAAAACCTTCTACCTCTTATTGATTTGAAGCTAAACCTTCTACATCGCATTGATTTGAAGCTAAATCATGTGTATCGCATGGATTTGAAGTCAACTCGTTAGTTTCGCATGCAGTTGTAGCTAAATAAGGTATATCACAAATATTTGTTGCTAAACCATTTGTTTTGCATGGATTTGAAGCCAAGCCTTCTACTTCGCATTCATTTGAAGCTAAATCATTTCTTTCGCATGGAATTGAAGCCACCTCGTTTGTTCCTCCAGCTTTTGAAGCTATATCACTTATATCGCAAGTATTTGAAGCTAAATCTTGTGTATCGCATGGATTTGAATCTAAACCTTCTACATCACATTGATTTGCAGCTAAATCATGTGTTTCGCATAGATTTGAAGCTAACTCGTTCGTTTTGCCTGCAGTTGAATCTACATCGCTTATATCGCAAGTGTTTGAAGCTAAATCATGTGTATCGCGTGGATTTTGAAGCTAACTCGTTTGATTAGTCTGCATTTGAAGCTATATCACTTATACCCCAAGTGTTTGAAGCTAAATCATTTGTTTCGCGTGGATTTGATGCTAAACCTTCTACATCGCATTGATTAGAAGCAAAATCATGTGTCTCGCATGGATTTGAAGCTATCTCGTTCGTTTCGCCTCCATTTGAAACTATGTCACTTATATCGCAAGTATTTAAAGCTAAATCATATGTGCCGCATGGATTTGAAGCTGAACCTACTACATCGCATTGATTTGAAGCTAAATCATGTGTATCGCATGGATTTGAATCTAAACCTTCTACATCACATTGATTTGCAGCTAAATCATGTGTTTCGCATAGATTTGAAGCTAACTCGTTCGTTTTGCCTGCAGTTGAATCTACATCGCTTATATCGCAAGTGTTTGAAGCTAAATCATGTGTATCGCGTGGATTTTGAAGCTAACTCGTTTGATTAGTCTGCATTTGAAGCTATATCACTTATACCCCAAGTGTTTGAAGCTAAATCATTTGTTTCGCGTGGATTTGATGCTAAACCTTCTACATCGCATTGATTAGAAGCAAAGTCATGTGTCTCGCATTGATTTGAAGCTATCTCGTTGCTTTCGCCTCCATTTGAAACTATGTCACTTATATCGCAAGTATTTAAAGCTAAATCATATGTGCCGCATGGATTTGAAGCTGAACCTACTACATCGCATTGATTTGAAGCTAAATCATGTGTCTCGCATGGAATTGAAGCTACCTTGTTTGTTCGTACAGCTTTTGAAGCTATATCACTTATATCGCAAGTATTTGAAGCTAAATCATATGTGTCGCATGTATTAGAAGCTGAACCTACTACATCGCATTGATTTGAAGCTAAATCTTGTGTATCGCATGGATTTGAAGCTAAACCTTCTATATCGCATTGATGTGAAGCTAAATAATGTGAATCGCATGGATTTGAAGCTAACTCGTTCGTTTCGCGTGCAGGTTGAATCTACATCACTTATATCGCTAGTATTTGAAGCTAAATCATATGTGTCGCATGGATTTGAAGCTGAACCTACTATATCGCATTGATTTGAAGCTAAATCTTGTGTATCGCATGGATTTGAAGCTAAACCTTCTACATCGCATTGATTTGAAGCTAAATCATGTGTTTCGTATGGATTTGAAGCTAACCATCTACATCGCATTGATTTTGAAGCTAAACCTTCTACATTCTATTGATTTGAAGCTGAACCTTCACCTCTTATTGATTTGAAGCTAAACCATCTACATCGCATTGATTTGAAGCTAAATCTTGTGTATCGCATGGATTTGAAGCTAAACCTTCTACATCGCATTGATTTGAAGCTAAATCATGTGTTTCGTATGGATTTGAAGCTAAACCATCTACATCGCATTGATTTGAAGCTAAACCTTCTACATTCTATTGATTTGAAGCTGAACCTTCACCTCTTATTGATTTGAAGCTAAACCATCTACATCGCATTGATTTGAAGCTAAATCTTGTGTATCGCATGGATTTGAAGCTAAACCTTCTACATCGCATTGATTTGAAGCTAAATCATTTGTTTCGTATGAATTTGAATCTAGGCCTTGTACTTCGAATTGATTTGAAGCTAAATCATGTGTTTCGTATGGATTTGAAGCTAAACCTTCTACATCGCATTGATTTGAAGCTAAACCTTCTACATTCTATTGATTTGAAGCTAAACCTTCTACATCGCATTGATTTGAAGCTAAATCATGTATATAGCATGGATTTGAAGCTATCTCGTTTGTTTCGCATGCAGTTGTAGCTAAATAATGTATATCACAAGTATTTGCAGCTAAACCATTTGTTTTGCATGGATTTGAAGCTAAGCCTCCTACTTCGCATTCATTTGAAGCCAAATCATTTGTTTCGCATGGATTTGAATCTAAGCCTTGTCCTTCGAATTGATTTGAAGCTAAATCTTGTGTATGGCACGGATTTGTAGCTAAACCTTCTACATCGCATTGATTTGAAGCTAAATCATGTTTATCGCATGGATTTGAAGCTAACTCGTTTGTTTCGCATGCAGCTGTAGCTAAATAATGTATATCACAAGTATTTGTAGATGAACCATTTGTTTCGCATGGATTTGAAGCTAAACTTTCTACATAGCTTTGATTTGAAGCTAACTCGTTTGTTTCGCATGCAGTAGAAGCTAAATCATGTCTTTCACAAATATTTGTAGATGAACCATTTGAATCGCATTGATTTGAACCCGAGCCTTCTACTTCGCACCTATTTGCAGCTAAATAATGTGTTTCGCATGGATTTGTAGCTAAGCCTTCTACTTCGCATTCATTTGAAGCTAAATCATTTGTTTCGCATGGATTTGAAGCTAAACCTTCTACATCGCATTGATTTGAAGCTAAATCATGTATATGGCATGGATTTGAAGCTATCTCGTTTGTTTCGCATGCAGTTGTAGCTAAATAATGTATATCACAAGTATTTGTAGCTAAACCATTTGTTTTGCATGGATTCGAAGCTAAGCCTTCTACTTCGCATTCATTTGAAGCTAAATCATTTGTTTCGCATGGATTTGAATCTAAGCCTTGTCCTTCGAATTGATTTGAAGCTAAATCATGTGTTTCGTATGGATTTGAAGCTAAACCTTCTACATCGCATTGATTTGAAGCTAAATCTTGTGTATCGCATGGATTTGAAGCTAAACCTTCTACATCGCATTGATTTGAAGCTAACTCGTTCGTTTCGCCTGTATTTGAAGCTATATCACTTATATCGCAGTATTTGAAGCTAAATCATGTGTATCGCATGGATTTGAAGCTAATCCTCCTACATCGCATTGATTTGAAGCTAAATCATTTGTTTCGTATCAATGTGAATCTAAGCCTTGTCCTTCGAATTGATTTGAAGCTAAATCATGTGTTTCGTATGGATTTGAAGCTAAACCTTCTACATCGCATTGATTTGAAGCTAAACCTACTATATTCGATTGATTTGAAGCAAAACCTTCTACCTCTTATTGATTTGAAGCTAAACCTTCTACATCGCATTGATTTGAAGCTAAATCATGTGTATCGCATGGATTTGAATCTAAACCTTCTACATCACATTGATTTGCAGCTAAATCATGTGTTTCGCATAGATTTGAAGCTAACTCGTTCGTTTTGCCTGCCGTTGAATCTACATCGCTTATATCGCAAGTGTTTGAAGCTAAATCATGTGTATCGCGTGGATTTTGAAGCTAACTCGTTTGATTAGTCTGCATTTGAAGCTATATCACTTATACCCCAAGTGTTTGAAGCTAAATCATTTGTTTCGCGTGGATTTGATGCTAAACCTTCTACATCGCATTGATTAGAAGCAAAATCATGTGTCTCGCATGGATTTGAAGCTATCTCGTTCGTTTCGCCTCCATTTGAAACTATGTCACTTATATCGCAAGTATTTAATGCTAAATCATATGTGCCGCATGGATTTGAAGCTGAACCTACTACATCGCATTGATTTGTAGCTAAATCTTGTGTAACGCATGGATTTGAAGCTAAACCTTCTACATCGCATTGATTTGAAGCTAAATCATGTGTCTCGCATGGAATTGAAGCTACCTCGTTTGTTCGTACAGCTTTTGAAGCTATATCACTTATATCGCAAGTATTTGCAGCTAAATCATATGTGTCGCATGTATTAGAAGCTGAACCTACTACATCGCATTGATTTGAAGCTAAATCTTGTGTATCGCATGGATTTGAAGCTAAACCTTCTATATCGCATTGATGTGAAGCTAAATAATGTGAATCGCATGGATTTGAAGCTAACTCGTTCGTTTCGCATGCAATTGTAGCTAAATGACGTATATCACAAGTATTTGTAGCTAAACCATTTGTTTTGCATGGATTTGAGGCTAAGCCTTCTACTTCGCATTCATTTGAAGCTAAATCACTTGTTTCGCATGGATTTGAATCTAAGCCTTGTCCTTCGAATTGATTTGAAGCTAAATCATGTGTTTCGTATGGATTTGAAGCTAAACCTTCTACATCGCATTGATTTGAAGCTAAACCTACTATATTCGATTGATTTGAAGCAAAACCTTCTACCTCTTATTGATTTGAAGCTAAACCTTCTACGTCGCATCGATTTGAAGATAAATCGTGTGTTTCGCATGGATTTGAAGCCAAATCGTGTGTTTCGCATGGATTTGAAGCTAACTCGTTCGTTTCGCATGCACTTGTAGCTAAATAATGTATATCACAAGTATTTGTAGCTAAACCATTTGTTTCGCATGGATTTGAAGCTATACTTTCTACATCGCATTGATTTGAAGCTAACTCGTTTGTTTCGCATGGAGTTGAAGCTAAATCATGTCTTTCACAAGTATTTGAAGATGAAACATTTGAATCGCATGGATTTGAACCTGAGCCTTCTACTTCGCACTGATTTGCAGCTAAATCATGTGTTTCGCATGGATTTGAAGCTAACTCGTTCGTTTCGCCTGCAGTTGAATCTACATCACTTATATCGCTAGTATTTGAAGCTAAATCATGTGTATCGCGTGGATTTTGAAGCTAACTCGTTTGATTAGTCTTCATTTGAAGCTATATCTCTTACACCCCAAGTGTTTGAAGCTATATCATTTGTTTCGCATGGATTTGAAACTAATCCATCTTCATCGCATTGATTTGCAGCTAAATCATGTGTTTCGCATGGATTTGAAGCTAACTCGTTCGTTGCGCATGCAGCTAAATCTAAATAACGTATATCGCAAGTACTTGAAGCTAAACAATTTGATTCGCATGGATTTGAAGCTAATCCTTCTACATTGCATTGATTTGCAGCTGAATCATGTGTTTCGCATGGATTTGAAGCTAACTCGTTCGTTTTGCTTGCAGTTGAATCTACATCACTTATATCGCAAGTGTTTGAAGCTAAATCATGTGTATCGCGTGGAATTGAAGCTACCTCGTTTGTTCCTACAGCTTTTAAAGCTATATCACTTATATCGCAAGTATTTGAAGCTAAATCATATGTGTCGTATGGATTTGAAGCTGAACCTACTACATCGCATTGACTTGAAGCTAAATCTTGTGTATGGCATGGATTTGAAGCTAAACCTTCTACATCGCATTGATTTGAAGCTAAATCATGTGTATCGCATGGATTTGAAGTAAACTCGTTTGTTCCGCATGCAGTTGTAGCTAAATAATCTATATCACAAGTATTTGTAGCTAAACCATTTGTTTCGCATGGATTTGAAGCTACGCCTTCTACTTGGCATTGATTTGAAGCTAAATCAGTTGTTTCGCATGGAATTGAAGCCACCTCGTTTGTTCCTCCAGCTTTTGAAGCTATATCACTTACATCGCAAGTATTTGAAGCTAAATCATATGTGTCACATGGATTTGATGCTGAACCTTCTACATCGCATTGATTTGAAGCTAAATCTTGTGTATCGCATGGATTTGAAGCTAAACCTTCTACATCACATTGATTTGCAGCTAAATCATGTGTTTCGCATGGATTTGAAGCTAATTCGTTCGTTTTGCCTGCAGTTGAATCTACATCACTTATATCGCAAGTGTTTGAAGATAAATCATGTGTATCGCGTGGATTTTGAAGCTATCTCGTTTGATTAGTCTGCATTTGAAGCTATATCACTTATACCCCAAGTGTTTGAAGCTAAATCATTTGTTTCGCGTGGATTTGAAGCTAAACCTTCTACATCGCATTGATTAGAAGCTAAATCATGTGTCTCGCATGGATTTGAAGCTAACTCGTTCGTTTCGCATGCAATTGTAGCTAAGTGACGTATATCACAAGTATTTGTAGCTAAACCATTTGTTTTGCATGGATTTGAAGCTAAGCCTTCTACTTCGCATTCATTTGGAGCTAAATCATTTGTTTCGCATGGATTTGAATCTAAGCCTTGTCCTTCTAAACCTACTACATCGCAATGATTGGAAGCTAAATCTTGAGTATGATATGGATTTGAAGCTAAACCTTCTACATCGCATTGATTTGAAGATACATCGTGTGTTTCGCATGGATTTGAAGCTAACTCGTTAGTTTCGCATGTAGTTGTAGCTAAATAATGTATATCACAAGTATTAGTAGCTAAACCATTTGTTTCGCATGGATTTGAAGCATAGCCTTCTACTTCGCATTGATTTGAAGCTAAATCATGTGTTTTGCATGCAGTTGAAGCTAAATCATGTCTTTCACAAGTATTTGAAGATGAACCATTTGAATTGCATTGATCCGAACCCGAACCTTCTACTTCGCACTGATTTGCAGCTAAATAATGTGTTTCGCATGGATTTGAAGCTAATCCTTCTACATCGCATTGATTTGCAGCTGAATCATGTGTTTCGCATGGATTTGAAGATAACTCGTTCGTTTTGCTTGCAGTTGAATCTACATCACTTATATCGCAAGTGTTTGAAGCTAAATCATATGTATCGCGTGGAATTGAAGCTACCTCATTTGTTCCTACAGCTTTTAAAGCTATATCACTTATATCGCAAGTATTTGAAGCGAAATCATATGTGTCGCATGGATTTGAAGCTGAACCTACTACATCGCATTGACGTGAAGCTAAATCTTGTGTATGGCATGGATTTGAAGCTAAACCTTCTACATCGCATTGATTTGAAGCTAAACCATGTGTATCGCATGGATTTGAAGTTAACTCGTTTGTTTCGCATGCAGTTGTAGCTAAATAATGTATATCACAAGTATTTGTAGTTAAACCATTTGTTTTGCATGGATTTGAAGCCAAGCCTTCTACTTCGCATTCATTTGAAGCTAAATCATGTGGTTCGTATGGATTTGAAGCTAACTCGTTCGTTTCGCCTGTATTCGAAGCTATATCACTTATATCGCAAATATTTTAAGCTAAATCATGTGTTACACTTGGATATGAAGCTAAACCTTCTACATAGCATTGATTTGAAGCAAAATCATGTGACTCGCATGGAATTGAAGCTACCTCGTTTGTTCCTCCAGCTTTTGAAGCTATATCAATTATATCGCAAGTATTTGAAGCTAAATCATATGTGTCGCATGGATTTGAAGCTGAACCTACTACATCGCATTGATTTGAAGCTAAATCTTGTGTATCGCATGGATTTGAAGCTAAACCTTCTACATCGCATTGATTTGAAGCTAAATCATTTGTTTCGCATGGATTTGAATCTAAGCCTTGTCCTTCGAATTGATTTGAAGCTAAATCATGTGTTTCGTATGGATTTGAATCTAAACCTTCTACATCGCATTGATTTGAAGCGAAACCTTCTACATTCCATTGATTTGAAGCTAAACCTTCTACCTCGTATTGTTTTGAACCTAAACCTTCTACATCGCATTGATTTGCAGCTAAATCATGTGTTTCGCATGGATTTGAAGCTAACTCGTTCGTTTCGCCTGCAGTTGAATCTACATCACTTATATCGCTAGTATTTGAAGCTAAATCATATGTGTCGCATGGATTTGAAGCTGAACCTACTATATCGCATTGATTTGAAGCTAAATCTTGTGTATCGCATGGATTTGAAGCTAAACCTTCTACATCGCATTGATTTGACGCTAAATCATTCGTTTCGCATGGATTTGAATCTAAGCCTTGTCCTTCGAATTGATTTGAAGCTAAATCATGTGTTTCGTATGGATTTGAAGCTAAACCTTCTACATCGCATTGATTTGAAGCTAAACCTTCTACATTCTATTCATTTGAGGCTAAACCTTCTTCATCGCACTGATTTGCAGCTAAATCATGTGTTCCGCATGGATTTGAAGCTAACTCGTTCGTTGCGCATGCAGTTAGATCTAAATAACGTATATCACAAGTATTTGAAGCTAAACCATTTGATTCGCATGGATTTGAAGCTAAGCCTTCTACTTCGCATTAATTGGAAGTTAAATCACGTGTTTTGCATGGATTTCAAGCTAAACCTTTTACATCGCATTGATTTGAAGCTAAATCATGTGTTTCGCACGCAGTTGAAGCTAAATCATGTCTTTCACAAGTATTTGAAGATGAACCATTTGAATCGCATTGATTTGAACCCGACCCTTCTACTTCGCACTGATTTGCAGCTAAATAATGAGTTTCGCATGGATTTGAAGCTAAACCTTCTACATCGCATTGATTTGAAGCTAAATCATGTTTCTCGCATGGAATTGAAGCTACCTCGTTTGTTCCTACAGCTTTTGAATCTATATCACTTATATCGCAAGTATTTGAAACTAAATCATATGTGTCGCATGGATTTGAAGCTGAACCTACTACATCGCATTAATTTGAAGCTAAATCTTGTGTATCGCATGGATTTGAAGCCAAACCCTCTACATCGCATTGATTTGAAGCTAAATCATGTACATAGCATGGATTTGAAGCTATCTCGTTTGTTTCGCATGCAGTTGTAGCTAAATAGTGTATATCACATGTATTTGTACCTAAACCATTTGTTTTGCATGGATTTGAAGCTAAGCCTTCTACTTCGCATTCATTTGAAGCTAAATCATTTGTTTCGCTTTGATTTGAATCTAAGCCTTGTCCTTCGAATTGATTTGAAGCTAAATCATGAGTTTCGTATGGATTTGAAGCTAAACCTTCTACATCGCATTGATTTAAAGCTAAACCTTCTATATTCTATTGATTTGAAGCTGAACCTTCACCTCTTATTGATTTGAAGCTAAACCATCTACATCGCATTGATTTGAAGCTAAATCTTGTGTATCGCATGGATTTGAAGCTAAACCTTCTACATCGCATTGATTTGAAGCTAACTCGTTCATTTCGCCTGTATTTGAAGCTATATCACTTATATCGCAGTATTTGAAGCTAAATCATGTGTATCGCATGGATTTGAAGCTAAACCTTCTACATCGCATTGATTTGAAGCTAAATCATTTGTTTCGTATGAATTTGAATCTAAGCCTTGTCCTTCGAATTGATTTGAAGCTAAATCATGTGTTTCGTATGGATTTGAAGCTAAACCTTCTACATCGCATTGATTTGAAGCTAAACCTACTATATTCGATTGATTTGAAGCAAAACCTTCTACCTCTTATTGATTTGAAGCTAAACCTTCTACATCGCATTGATTTGAAGCTAAATCATGTGTATCGCATGGATTTGAAGTCAACTCGTTAGTTTCGCATGCAGTTGTAGCTAAATAAGGTATATCACAAATATTTGTTGCTAAACCATTTGTTTTGCATGGATTTGAAGCCAAGCCTTCTACTTCGCATTCATTTGAAGCTAAATCATTTCTTTCGCATGGAATTGAAGCCACCTCGTTTGTTCCTCCAGCTTTTGAAGCTATATCACTTATATCGCAAGTATTTGAAGCTAAATCTTGTGTATCGCATGGATTTGAATCTAAACCTTCTACATCACATTGATTTGCAGCTAAATCATGTGTTTCGCATAGATTTGAAGCTAACTCGTTCGTTTTGCCTGCAGTTGAATCTACATCGCTTATATCGCAAGTGTTTGAAGCTAAATCATGTGTATCGCGTGGATTTTGAAGCTAACTCGTTTGATTAGTCTGCATTTGAAGCTATATCACTTATACCCCAAGTGTTTGAAGCTAAATCATTTGTTTCGCGTGGATTTGATGCTAAACCTTCTACATCGCATTGATTAGAAGCAAAATCATGTGTCTCGCATGGATTTGAAGCTATCTCGTTCGTTTCGCCTCCATTTGAAACTATGTCACTTATATCGCAAGTATTTAAAGCTAAATCATATGTGCCGCATGGATTTGAAGCTGAACCTACTACATCGCATTGATTTGAAGCTAAATCATGTGTATCGCATGGATTTGAATCTAAACCTTCTACATCACATTGATTTGCAGCTAAATCATGTGTTTCGCATAGATTTGAAGCTAACTCGTTCGTTTTGCCTGCAGTTGAATCTACATCGCTTATATCGCAAGTGTTTGAAGCTAAATCATGTGTATCGCGTGGATTTTGAAGCTAACTCGTTTGATTAGTCTGCATTTGAAGCTATATCACTTATACCCCAAGTGTTTGAAGCTAAATCATTTGTTTCGCGTGGATTTGATGCTAAACCTTCTACATCGCATTGATTAGAAGCAAAGTCATGTGTCTCGCATTGATTTGAAGCTATCTCGTTCGTTTCGCCTCCATTTGAAACTATGTCACTTATATCGCAAGTATTTAAAGCTAAATCATATGTGCCGCATGGATTTGAAGCTGAACCTACTACATCGCATTGATTTGAAGCTAAATCATGTGTCTCGCATGGAATTGAAGCTACCTTGTTTGTTCGTACAGCTTTTGAAGCTATATCACTTATATCGCAAGTATTTGAAGCTAAATCATATGTGTCGCATGTATTAGAAGCTGAACCTACTACATCGCATTGATTTGAAGCTAAATCTTGTGTATCGCATGGATTTGAAGCTAAACCTTCTATATCGCATTGATGTGAAGCTAAATAATGTGAATCGCATGGATTTGAAGCTAACTCGTTCGTTTCGCGTGCAGTTGAATCTACATCACTTATATCGCTAGTATTTGAAGCTAAATCATATGTGTCGCATGGATTTGAAGCTGAACCTACTATATCGCATTGATTTGAAGCTAAATCTTGTGTATCGCATGGATTTGAAGCTAAACCTTCTACATCGCATTGATTTGAAGCTAAATCATGTGTTTCGTATGGATTTGAAGCTAAACCATCTACATCGCATTGATTTGAAGCTAAACCTTCTACATTCTATTGATTTGAAGCTGAACCTTCACCTCTTATTGATTTGAAGCTAAACCATCTACATCGCATTGATTTGAAGCTAAATCTTGTGTATCGCATGGATTTGAAGCTAAACCTTCTACATCGCATTGATTTGAAGCTAAATCATGTGTTTCGTATGGATTTGAAGCTAAACCATCTACATCGCATTGATTTGAAGCTAAACCTTCTACATTCTATTGATTTGAAGCTGAACCTTCACCTCTTATTGATTTGAAGCTAAACCATCTACATCGCATTGATTTGAAGCTAAATCTTGTGTATCGCATGGATTTGAAGCTAAACCTTCTACATCGCATTGATTTGAAGCTAAATCATTTGTTTCGTATGAATTTGAATCTAGGCCTTGTACTTCGAATTGATTTGAAGCTAAATCATGTGTTTCGTATGGATTTGAAGCTAAACCTTCTACATCGCATTGATTTGAAGCTAAACCTTCTACATTCTATTGATTTGAAGCTAAACCTTCTACATCGCATTGATTTGAAGCTAAATCATGTATATAGCATGGATTTGAAGCTATCTCGTTTGTTTCGCATGCAGTTGTAGCTAAATAATGTATATCACAAGTATTTGCAGCTAAACCATTTGTTTTGCATGGATTTGAAGCTAAGCCTCCTACTTCGCATTCATTTGAAGCCAAATCATTTGTTTCGCATGGATTTGAATCTAAGCCTTGTCCTTCGAATTGATTTGAAGCTAAATCTTGTGTATGGCACGGATTTGTAGCTAAACCTTCTACATCGCATTGATTTGAAGCTAAATCATGTTTATCGCATGGATTTGAAGCTAACTCGTTTGTTTCGCATGCAGCTGTAGCTAAATAATGTATATCACAAGTATTTGTAGATGAACCATTTGTTTCGCATGGATTTGAAGCTAAACTTTCTACATAGCTTTGATTTGAAGCTAACTCGTTTGTTTCGCATGCAGTAGAAGCTAAATCATGTCTTTCACAAATATTTGTAGATGAACCATTTGAATCGCATTGATTTGAACCCGAGCCTTCTACTTCGCACCTATTTGCAGCTAAATAATGTGTTTCGCATGGATTTGTAGCTAAGCCTTCTACTTCGCATTCATTTGAAGCTAAATCATTTGTTTCGCATGGATTTGAAGCTAAACCTTCTACATCGCATTGATTTGAAGCTAAATCATGTATATGGCATGGATTTGAAGCTATCTCGTTTGTTTCGCATGCAGTTGTAGCTAAATAATGTATATCACAAGTATTTGTAGCTAAACCATTTGTTTTGCATGGATTCGAAGCTAAGCCTTCTACTTCGCATTCATTTGAAGCTAAATCATTTGTTTCGCATGGATTTGAATCTAAGCCTTGTCCTTCGAATTGATTTGAAGCTAAATCATGTGTTTCGTATGGATTTGAAGCTAAACCTTCTACATCGCATTGATTTGAAGCTAAATCTTGTGTATCGCATGGATTTGAAGCTAAACCTTCTACATCGCATTGATTTGAAGCTAACTCGTTCGTTTCGCCTGTATTTGAAGCTATATCACTTATATCGCAGTATTTGAAGCTAAATCATGTGTATCGCATGGATTTGAAGCTAATCCTTCTACATCGCATTGATTTGAAGCTAAATCATTTGTTTCGTATCAATGTGAATCTAAGCCTTGTCCTTCGAATTGATTTGAAGCTAAATCATGTGTTTCGTATGGATTTGAAGCTAAACCTTCTACATCGCATTGATTTGAAGCTAAACCTACTATATTCGATTGATTTGAAGCAAAACCTTCTACCTCTTATTGATTTGAAGCTAAACCTTCTACATCGCATTGATTTGAAGCTAAATCATGTGTATCGCATGGATTTGAATCTAAACCTTCTACATCACATTGATTTGCAGCTAAATCATGTGTTTCGCATAGATTTGAAGCTAACTCGTTCGTTTTGCCTGCCGTTGAATCTACATCGCTTATATCGCAAGTGTTTGAAGCTAAATCATGTGTATCGCGTGGATTTTGAAGCTAACTCGTTTGATTAGTCTGCATTTGAAGCTATATCACTTATACCCCAAGTGTTTGAAGCTAAATCATTTGTTTCGCGTGGATTTGATGCTAAACCTTCTACATCGCATTGATTAGAAGCAAAATCATGTGTCTCGCATGGATTTGAAGCTATCTCGTTCGTTTCGCCTCCATTTGAAACTATGTCACTTATATCGCAAGTATTTAATGCTAAATCATATGTGCCGCATGGATTTGAAGCTGAACCTACTACATCGCATTGATTTGTAGCTAAATCTTGTGTAACGCATGGATTTGAAGCTAAACCTTCTACATCGCATTGATTTGAAGCTAAATCATGTGTCTCGCATGGAATTGAAGCTACCTCGTTTGTTCGTACAGCTTTTGAAGCTATATCACTTATATCGCAAGTATTTGCAGCTAAATCATATGTGTCGCATGTATTAGAAGCTGAACCTACTACATCGCATTGATTTGAAGCTAAATCTTGTGTATCGCATGGATTTGAAGCTAAACCTTCTATATCGCATTGATGTGAAGCTAAATAATGTGAATCGCATGGATTTGAAGCTAACTCGTTCGTTTCGCATGCAATTGTAGCTAAATGACGTATATCACAAGTATTTGTAGCTAAACCATTTGTTTTGCATGGATTTGAGGCTAAGCCTTCTACTTCGCATTCATTTGAAGCTAAATCACTTGTTTCGCATGGATTTGAATCTAAGCCTTGTCCTTCGAATTGATTTGAAGCTAAATCATGTGTTTCGTATGGATTTGAAGCTAAACCTTCTACATCGCATTGATTTGAAGCTAAACCTACTATATTCGATTGATTTGAAGCAAAACCTTCTACCTCTTATTGATTTGAAGCTAAACCTTCTACGTCGCATCGATTTGAAGATAAATCGTGTGTTTCGCATGGATTTGAAGCCAAATCGTGTGTTTCGCATGGATTTGAAGCTAACTCGTTCGTTTCGCATGCACTTGTAGCTAAATAATGTATATCACAAGTATTTGTAGCTAAACCATTTGTTTCGCATGGATTTGAAGCTATACTTTCTACATCGCATTGATTTGAAGCTAACTCGTTTGTTTCGCATGGAGTTGAAGCTAAATCATGTCTTTCACAAGTATTTGAAGATGAAACATTTGAATCGCATGGATTTGAACCTGAGCCTTCTACTTCGCACTGATTTGCAGCTAAATCATGTGTTTCGCATGGATTTGAAGCTAACTCGTTCGTTTCGCCTGCAGTTGAATCTACATCACTTATATCGCTAGTATTTGAAGCTAAATCATGTGTATCGCGTGGATTTTGAAGCTAACTCGTTTGATTAGTCTTCATTTGAAGCTATATCTCTTACACCCCAAGTGTTTGAAGCTATATCATTTGTTTCGCATGGATTTGAAACTAATCCATCTTCATCGCATTGATTTGCAGCTAAATCATGTGTTTCGCA
This sequence comes from Megalopta genalis, assembly GCF_051020955.1. Lineage (NCBI taxonomy): Eukaryota > Metazoa > Arthropoda > Insecta > Hymenoptera > Halictidae > Megalopta > Megalopta genalis. The sequence goes on along the minus strand of NW_027477035.1, from coordinate 86,536 downwards.
TGGATTTGAAGCTAACTCGTTCGTTGCGCATGCAGCTAAATCTAAATAACGTATATCGCAAGTACTTGAAGCTAAACAATTTGATTCGCATGGATTTGAAGCTAATCCTTCTACATTGCATTGATTTGCAGCTGAATCATGTGTTTCGCATGGATTTGAAGCTAACTCGTTCGTTTTGCTTGCAGTTGAATCTACATCACTTATATCGCAAGTGTTTGAAGCTAAATCATGTGTATCGCGTGGAATTGAAGCTACCTCGTTTGTTCCTACAGCTTTTAAAGCTATATCACTTATATCGCAAGTATTTGAAGCTAAATCATATGTGTCGTATGGATTTGAAGCTGAACCTACTACATCGCATTGACTTGAAGCTAAATCTTGTGTATGGCATGGATTTGAAGCTAAACCTTCTACATCGCATTGATTTGAAGCTAAATCAAGTGTATCGCATGGATTTGAAGTAAACTCGTTTGTTCCGCATGCAGTTGTAGCTAAATAATCTATATCACAAGTATTTGTAGCTAAACCATTTGTTTCGCATGGATTTGAAGCTACGCCTTCTACTTGGCATTGATTTGAAGCTAAATCAGTTGTTTCGCATGGAATTGAAGCCACCTCGTTTGTTCCTCCAGCTTTTGAAGCTATATCACTTACATCGCAAGTATTTGAAGCTAAATCATATGTGTCACATGGATTTGATGCTGAACCTTCTACATCGCATTGATTTGAAGCTAAATCTTGTGTATCGCATGGATTTGAAGCTAAACCTTCTACATCACATTGATTTGCAGCTAAATCATGTGTTTCGCATGGATTTGAAGCTAATTCGTTCGTTTTGCCTGCAGTTGAATCTACATCACTTATATCGCAAGTGTTTGAAGATAAATCATGTGTATCGCGTGGATTTTGAAGCTATCTCGTTTGATTAGTCTGCATTTGAAGCTATATCACTTATACCCCAAGTGTTTGAAGCTAAATCATTTGTTTCGCGTGGATTTGAAGCTAAACCTTCTACATCGCATTGATTAGAAGCTAAATCATGTGTCTCGCATGGATTTGAAGCTAACTCGTTCGTTTCGCATGCAATTGTAGCTAAGTGACGTATATCACAAGTATTTGTAGCTAAACCATTTGTTTTGCATGGATTTGAAGCTAAGCCTTCTACTTCGCATTCATTTGGAGCTAAATCATTTGTTTCGCATGGATTTGAATCTAAGCCTTGTCCTTCTAAACCTACTACATCGCAATGATTGGAAGCTAAATCTTGAGTATGATATGGATTTGAAGCTAAACCTTCTACATCGCATTGATTTGAAGATACATCGTGTGTTTCGCATGGATTTGAAGCTAACTCGTTAGTTTCGCATGTAGTTGTAGCTAAATAATGTATATCACAAGTATTAGTAGCTAAACCATTTGTTTCGCATGGATTTGAAGCATAGCCTTCTACTTCGCATTGATTTGAAGCTAAATCATGTGTTTTGCATGCAGTTGAAGCTAAATCATGTCTTTCACAAGTATTTGAAGATGAACCATTTGAATTGCATTGATCCGAACCCGAACCTTCTACTTCGCACTGATTTGCAGCTAAATAATGTGTTTCGCATGGATTTGAAGCTAATCCTTCTACATCGCATTGATTTGCAGCTGAATCATGTGTTTCGCATGGATTTGAAGATAACTCGTTCGTTTTGCTTGCAGTTGAATCTACATCACTTATATCGCAAGTGTTTGAAGCTAAATCATATGTATCGCGTGGAATTGAAGCTACCTCATTTGTTCCTACAGCTTTTAAAGCTATATCACTTATATCGCAAGTATTTGAAGCGAAATCATATGTGTCGCATGGATTTGAAGCTGAACCTACTACATCGCATTGACGTGAAGCTAAATCTTGTGTATGGCATGGATTTGAAGCTAAACCTTCTACATCGCATTGATTTGAAGCTAAACCATGTGTATCGCATGGATTTGAAGTTAACTCGTTTGTTTCGCATGCAGTTGTAGCTAAATAATGTATATCACAAGTATTTGTAGTTAAACCATTTGTTTTGCATGGATTTGAAGCCAAGCCTTCTACTTCGCATTCATTTGAAGCTAAATCATGTGGTTCGTATGGATTTGAAGCTAACTCGTTCGTTTCGCCTGTATTCGAAGCTATATCACTTATATCGCAAATATTTTAAGCTAAATCATGTGTTACACTTGGATATGAAGCTAAACCTTCTACATAGCATTGATTTGAAGCAAAATCATGTGACTCGCATGGAATTGAAGCTACCTCGTTTGTTCCTCCAGCTTTTGAAGCTATATCAATTATATCGCAAGTATTTGAAGCTAAATCATATGTGTCGCATGGATTTGAAGCTGAACCTACTACATCGCATTGATTTGAAGCTAAATCTTGTGTATCGCATGGATTTGAAGCTAAACCTTCTACATCGCATTGATTTGAAGCTAAATCATTTGTTTCGCATGGATTTGAATCTAAGCCTTGTCCTTCGAATTGATTTGAAGCTAAATCATGTGTTTCGTATGGATTTGAATCTAAACCTTCTACATCGCATTGATTTGAAGCGAAACCTTCTACATTCCATTGATTTGAAGCTAAACCTTCTACCTCGTATTGTTTTGAACCTAAACCTTCTACATCGCATTGATTTGCAGCTAAATCATGTGTTTCGCATGGATTTGAAGCTAACTCGTTCGTTTCGCCTGCAGTTGAATCTACATCACTTATATCGCAAGTATTTGAAGCTAAATCATGTGTATCGCGTGGATTTTGAAGCTAACTCGTTTGATTAGTCTTCATTTGAAGATATATCACTTACACCACAAGTGTTTGAAGCTATATCATTTGTTTCGCATGAATTTGTAGCTAAACCTTCTTCATCGCATTGATTTGCAGCTAAATCATGTGTTTCGCGTGGATTTGAAGCTAACCCGTTCGTTGCGCATGCAGTTAAATCTAAATAACGTATATCACAAGTATTTGTAGCTAAACCATTTGATTCGCATGGATTTGAAGCTAAGCCTTCTACTTCGCATTCATTTGAAGCTAAATCATTTGTTTCGCATCGATTTGAATCTAAGCCTTGTCCTTCGAATTGATTTGAAGCTAAATCATGTGTTTCGTATGGATTTGAAGCTAAACCTTCTACATCGCATTGATTTGAAGCTAAATCATTTGCATCGCATAGATTTGAATCTAAGCCTTGTCCTTCGAATTGATTTGAAGCTAAATCATGTGTTTCGTATGGATTTGAAGCAAAACCTTCTACATCGCATTGATATGAAGATAAATCATGTGTATCGCATGGATTTGAAGCTAACTCGTTTGTTTCGCATGCAGTTGTAGCTAAATAATGTATATCACAAGTATTTGTAGCTAAACTATTTGTTTCGCATGGATTTGAAGCTACGCCTTCTACTTCGCATTGATTTGAAGCTTAATCATGTGTATCGCATGGATTTGAAGCTAAACCTTTTACATCACATTGATTTGCAGCTAAATCATGTGTTTCGCATGGATTTCAAGCTAACTCGTTCGTTTCGCATGCACTTGTAGCTAAATAATGTATATCACAAGTATTTGTAGCTAAACCATTTGTTTTGCATGGATTTGAAGCTAATTCTTCTACTTCGCATTCATTTGAAGCTAAATCATTTGTTTCGCATGGATTTGAATCTAAGCCTTGTCCATCGAATTGATTTGAAGCTAAATCATGTGTTTCGTTTGGATTTGAAGCTAAACCTTCTACATCGCATTGATTTGAAGCTAAACCTTCTATATTGTATTGACTTGAAGCTAAACCATCTACCTCTTATTGATTTGAAGCAAACCTTCTACATCGCATTGATTTGAAGATAAATCGTGTGTTTCGTATGGATTTGAAGCTAACTCGTTAGTTTCGCTTGCAGTTGAATCTACATCACTTATATCGCAAGTGTTTGAAGCTAAATCATGTGTATCACGTGGATTTTGAAGCTAACTCGTTTGATTAGTCTGCATTTGAAGCTATATCACTTATACCTCAAGTGTTTGAAGGTAAATCATTTGTTTCGCGTGGATTTGAAGCTAAACCTTCTACATCGAATTGATTAGAAGCTAAATCATGTGTCTCGCATGGATTTGAAGCTAACTCGTTCGTTTCGCCTCCATTTGAAACTATGTCACTTATTTTCGCAAGTATTTAAAGCTAAATCATAAGCGCCGCATGGATTTGGTGCTGAACCTACTACATCGCATTGATTTGAAGCTAAATCTTGTGTATCGCATGGATTTGAAGCTAAACCTTCTACATCGCATTGATGTGAAGCTAAATCATTTGTTTCGCATGGATTTGAATCTAAGACTTGTCCTTCGAATTGATTTGAAGCTAAATCATGTGTTTCGTATGGATTTGAAGCTAAACCTTCTACATCGCATTGATTTGAAGCGAAACCTTCTCCATTCCATTGATTTGAAGCTAAACCTTCTACCTCTTATTGTTTTGAAGCTAAACCTTCTACATCGCATTGATTTGCAGCTAAATCATTTGTTTCGCATGGATTTGAAGCTAACTCGTTCGTTTCGCCTGCAGTTGAATCTACATCACTTATATCGCAAGTATTTGAAGCTAAATCATGTGTATCGCGTGGATTTTGAAGCTAAATCGTTTGATTAGTCTGCATTTGAAGCTATTTCACTTATACTCCAAGTGTTTGAAGCTAAATCATATGTTTCGCGTGAATTTGAAGCTAAACCTCCTACATCGCATTGATTTGAAGCTAAATCATATTTTTCGCATGGAATTGAAGCTACCTCGTTTGTTCCTACAGCTTTTGAAGCTATATCACTTATATCGCAAGTATTAGAAGCTAAATCATATGTGTCGCATGGATTTGAAGCTGAACCTACTACATCGCAGTGATTTGAAGCTAAATCTTGTGTATCGCATGGATTTGAAGCTAAACCTTCTACATCGCTAATATTTGAAGCAAAATCATGTGTATGGCGTGGATTTTGAAGCTAACTCGTTTGATTAGTCTTCATTTGAAGCTATATCATTTATACCTCGAGTGTTTGAAGCTATATCGTTTGTTTCGCATGGATTTGAAGCTAAACCTTCTACATCGCATTGATTTGAAGCTAAACCTTCTACATTCTATTGATTTGAAGCTAAACCTTCTACATCGCATTGATTTGAAGCTAAATCATGTGTTTCGCATGCAGTTGAAGCTAAATCATGTCTTTCACAAGTATTTGAAGATGAACCATTTGAATCGCATTGATTTGAATCCGAGCCTTCTACTTCGCACTGATTTGCAGCTAAATAATGTGTTTCGCATGGATTTGAAGCTAAACCTTCTACATTGCATTGATTTGCAGCTGAATCATGTGTTTCGCATGGATTTGAAGCTAACTCGTTCGTTTCGCCTGTATTCGAAGCTATATCACTTATATCGCAAATATTTGAAGCTAAATCATGCGTTACACTTGGATATGAAGCTAAACCTTCTACATCGCATTGATTTGAAGCTGTATCATGTGTCTCGCATGGAATTGAATCTACCTCGTTTGTTCCTACAGCTTTTGAAGCTATGTCACTTATATCGCAAGTATTTGAAGCTAAATCATATGTGTCGCATGGATTTGAAGCTGAACCTACTACATCGCATTGATTTGAAGCGAAATCTTGTGTATCGCATGGATTTGAAGCTAAACCTTCTACCTCTTATTGTTTTGAAGCTAAACCTTCTACATCGCATTGATTTGCAGCTAAATCATGTGTATCGTATGGATTTGAAGTTAACTCGTTTGTTTCGCATGCAGTTGTAGCTAAATAATGTATATCACAAGTATTTGTAGTTAAACCATTTGTTTTGCATTGATTTGAAGCCAAGCCTTCTACTTCGCATTCATTTGAAGCTAAATCATTTGTTTCACATGGATTTGAATCTATGCCTTGTCCTTCGAATTGATTTGAATCTATATCATGTGTGTCGTATGGATTTGAAGCTAAACCTTCTACATCGCATTGATTTGCAGCTAAATCATGTGTATCGTATGGATTTGAAGTTAACTCGTTTGTTTCGCATGCAGTTGTAGCTAAATAATGTATATCACAAGTATTTGTAGTTAAACCATTTGTTTTGCATTGATTTGAAGCCAAGCCTTCTACTTCGCATTCATTTGAAGCTAAATCATTTGTTTCACATGGATTTGAATCTATGCCTTGTCCTTCGAATTGATTTGAATCTATATCATGTGTGTCGTATGGATTTGAAGCTAAACCTTCTACATCGCATTCATTTGAAGCTAAATCATTTGTTTCGCATGGATTTGAATCTAAGCCTTGTCCTTCGAATTGATTTGAATCTAAATCATGTGTGTCGTATGGATTTGAAGCTAAACCTTCTACATCGCATTTATTTGAAGCTAAACCTTCTATATCGTATTGATTTGAAGCTAAACCATCTACCTCTTATTGATTTGAAGCAAACCATCTACATCGCATTGATTTGCGGCTAAATCATGTGTTTGGCATGGATTTGAAGCTAACTCGTTCGTTTCGCCTGCAGTTGAATCTACATCACTTATATCGCAAGTATTTGAAGCTAAATCATTTGTATCGCGTGGATTTTGAAGCTAAATCGTTTGATTAGTCTGCATTTGAAGCTATATCACTTATACTCCAAGTGTTTGACGCTAAATCATATGTTTCGCGTGAATCTGAAGCTAAACCTTCTACATCGCATTGATTTGAAGCTAAATCATATTTTTCGCATGGGATTGAAGCTACCTCGTTTGTTCCTACAGCTTTTGAAGCTATATCACTTATATCGCAAGTATTTGAAGCTAAATCATATGTGTCGCATGGATTTGAAGCTGAACCTACTACATCGCATTGATTTGAAGCTAAATCTTGTGTATCGCATGGATTTGAAGCTAAACCTTCTACATCGCTTATATTTGAAGCAAAATCATGTGTATGGCGTGGATTTTGAAGCTAACTCGTTTGATTAGTCTTCATTTGAAGCTATATCATTTATACCTCGAGTGTTTGAAGCTATATCGTTTGTTTCGCATGGATTTGAAGCTAAACCTTCTACATCGCATTGATTTGAAGCTAAACCTTCTACATTCTATTGATTTGAAGCTAAACCTTCTTCATCGCATTGATTTGCATCTAAATCATGTGTTTCGCATGGATTTAAAGCTAACTCGTTCGTTGCGCATGCAGTTACATCTAAATAACGTATATCACAAGTATTTGAAGCTAAACCATTTGATTCGCATGGATTTGAAGCTAAGCCTTCTACTTCGCATTAATTGGAAGTTAAATCACGTGTTTTGCATGGATTTCAAGCTAAACCTTCTACATCGCATTGATTTGAAGCTAAACCTTCTACATCGCATTGATTTGAAGCTAAATCATGTGTTTCGCATGCAGTTGAAGCTAAATCATGTCTTTCACAAGTATTTGAAGATGAACCATTTGAATCGCATTGATTTGAACCCGAGCCTTCCACTTTGCACTGATTAGCAGCTAAATAATTTGTTTCGCATGGATTTGAAGCTAAACCTTCTACATTGCATTGATTTGCAGCTGAATCATGTGTTTCGCATGGATTTGAAGCTAAACCTTCTTCATCACATTGATTTGCAGCTAAATCATGTGTTTCGCATGGATTTGATGCTAACTCGTTCGTTTTGCCTGCGGTTGAATCTACATCACTTATATCGCAAGTGTTTGAAGCTAAATCATGTGTATCGCGTGGATTTTGAAGCTAACTCGTTTGATTAGTCTGCATTTGAAGCTATATCACTTATACCCCAAGTGTTTGAAGCTAAATCAATTGTTTCGCGTGGATTTGAAGCTAAACCTTCTACATCGCATTGATTAGAAGCTAAATCATGTGTCTCGCATGAACTTGAAGCTAACTCGTTCGTTTCGCCTCCATTTGAAACTATGTCACTTATTTTCGCAAGTATTTAAAGCTAAATCATATGTGTCGCATGGATTTGGTGCTGAACCTACTACATCGCATTGATTTGAAGCTAAATCTTGTGTATCGCATGGATTTGAAGCTAAACCTTCTACATTGCATTGATTTGAATCTAAACCTTCTACCTCTTATTGTTTTGAAGCTCAACCTTCTACATCGCATTGATTTGCAGCTAAATCATGTGTTTCGCATGGATTTGAAGCTAACTCGTTCGTTTCGCCTGCAGTTGAATCTACATCACTTATATCGCAAGTGTTTGAAGCTAAATCATTTGTTTCCCGTGAATTTGAAGCTAAACCTTCTACATCGCATTGATTAGAAGCTAAATCATGTGTCTCGCATGGATTTGAAGCTAACTCGTTCGTTTCGCCTCCATTTGAAACTATGTCACTTATATCGCAAGTATTTAAAGCTAAATCATATGTGCCGCATGGATTTGAAGCTAAGCCTTCTACTTCGCATTCATCTGAAGCTAAATCATTTGTTTCGCATGGATTTGAATCTAAGCCTTGCTCTTCGAATTGATTTGAAGCTAAATCATGTGTTTCGTATGGATTTGAAGCTAAACCTTCTACATCGAATTGATTTGAAGCTAAACCTTCTATAATCTATTGATTTGAAGCTAAACCTTCTACATCGCATTGATTTGAAGTTAAATCATGTGTATCGCATGGATTTGAAGTTAACTCGTTTGTTTCGCATGCAGTTGTAGCTAAATAATGTATATCACAAGTATTTGTAGTTAAACCATTTGTTTTGCATAGATTTGAAGCCAAGCCTTCTACCTCGCATTCATTTGAAGCTAAATCATTTGTTTCACATGGATTTGAATCTATGCCTTGTCCTTCGAATTGATTTGAATCTATATCATGTGTATCGTATGGATTTGAAGCTAAACCTTCTACATCGCATTTATTTGAAGCTAAACCTTCTATATTGTATTGATTTGAAGCTAAACCATCTACCTCTTATTGATTTGAAGCAAACCTTCTACGTCGCATTGATTTGAAGATAAATCGTGTGTTTCGCATGGATTTGAAGCTAACTCGTTAGTATCGCATGCAGTTGTAGCTAAATAATCTATATCACAAGTATTTGTAGTTAAACCATTTGTTTCGCATGGATTTGAAGCTACGCCTGCTACTTCGCATTGATTTGAAGCTAAATCATTTGTTTCGCATGGAATTGAAGCCACCTCGTTTGTTCCTCCAGCTTTTGAAGCTATATCACTTATATCGCAAGTATTTGAAGCTAAATCATATTTGTCGCATGGATTTGAAGCTGAACCTTCTACATCGCATAGATTTGAAGCTAAATCTTGTGTATCGCATGGATTTGAAGCTAAACCTTCTACATCACATTGATTTGAAGCTAAATCATTTGTTTCGCATGGAATTGAAGCCACCTCGTTTGTTCCTCCAGCTTTTGAAGCTATATCACTTATATCGCAAGTATTTGAAGCTAAATCATATTTGTCGTATGGATTTGAAGCTGAACCTTCTACATCGCATTGATTTGAAGCTAAATCTTGTGTATCGCATGGATTTGAAGCTAACTCGTTCGTTTTGCCTGCAGTTGAATCTACATCACTTATATCGCAAGTGTTTGAAGCTAAATCATTTGTTTCCCGTGAATTTGAAGCTAAACCTTCTACATCGCATTGATTTGCAGCTGAATCGTGTGTTTCGCATGGATTTGAAGCTAACTCGTTCGTTACGCATGCAGTTGTAGCTAAATAATGTATATCGCAAGTATTTCTAGCTAAACCATTTGTTTCGCATGGATTTGTAGCTAAACCTTCTACATCGCATTGATTTGAAGCTATATCATGTGTTTCGCTTGCAGTTGAAGCTAAAACATGTCTTTCGCAAGTATTTGAAGATGAACCATTTGAATCGCATTGATTTGAACCCGAGCCTTCTACTTCGCACTGATTTGCAGATAAATAATGTGTTTCGCATGGATTTGAAGCTAAACCTTGTACATCCCATGGATTTGATTCTAAATCATGTGTTTGGCATGGAATTGAAGCTAAGCCTTCTACTTCGCATTCATTTGAAGCTAAACCATTTGTTTTGCATGGATTTGAAGCTAAGCCTTCTACTTCGCATTCATTTGAAGCTAAATCATTTGTTTCGCATGGATTTGAATCTAATCCTTGTCCTTCGAATTAATTTAAAGCTAAATCATGTGTTTCGTATGGATTTGAAGCTAAACTTTCTACATCGCATTGATTTGAAGCTAAACCTTCTATATTCTATTGATTTGAAGCTAAACCTTCTACCTCTTATTGATTTGAAGCTAAACCTTCGACATCGCATTGATTTGAAGATAAATCGTGTGTTTCGCATGGTTTTGAAGCTAACTCCTTTGTTCCTCCTGCTTTTGAAGCTATATCACTTATATCGCATGGATTTGAAGCTGATCCGACTACATCGCATTGATTTGAAGCTAAATCTTGTATATCACATGGATTTGAAGCAAACCATCTACATCGCATTGATTTGAAGCTAAACCTTCTATATTCTATTGATTTGAAGCTGAACCTTCTACCTCTAATTGATTTGAAGCTAAACCTTCTACATCGCATTGATTTGAAGCTAAATCTTGTGTTTCGCATGGATTTGAAGCAAACCATCTACATCGCACTGATTTGAAGCTTAATCATGTGTGTCGCATGGAGTTGAAGCTAAACCTTCTACCTCTTATTGATTTGAAGCTAAACCTTCTACATCGCATTGATTTGAAGATAAATCGTGTGTTTCGCATGGATTTGAAGCTAACTCGTTAGTTTCGCATTCTGTTGTAGCTAAATAATGAATATCACAAGTATTTCTTGCTAAACCATTTGTCTCGCATGGATTTGAAGCTACGCCTTCTACTTCGCATGGATTTGAAGCTAAATCATTTGTTTCGCATGGAATTGAAACTACCTCGTTTGTTCCTCCTGCTTTTGAAGTTATATCACTTATATCGCATGGATTTGAAGCTGAACCTACTACATCGAATTGATTTGAAGGTCAATCTTGTGTATGGCATGGATTTGAAGCAAACCATCTACATCGCATTGATTTGAAGCTTAATCATGTGTTTCGCATGAATTTGATGCTAACTCGTTTGTTTCGCATGCAGTTGTAGCTAAATAATATATATCACAAGTATTTGTAGCTAAACCATTTGTTTCGCATGAATTTTAAGCTAAGCCTTCCACTTCGCATTGATTTGAAGCTAAATCATTTGTTTCGCATGGAATTGAAGCTACCTCGTTTGTTCCTCTAGCTTTTGAAGCTATATCACTTATATCGCAAGTATTTGAAGCTAAACCTTGTGTTTCGCATGGATTTGAAGCTAACTCGTTTGTTTCGCATACAGTTTTAGGTACATAATGTATATCACAAGTATTTGTAGCTAAATCATTTGCTTCGCATAGAATTGGAGCTAACACGTTTGTTTCCCCAGCATTTGAAGCTAAATCTCTCATGTCGCAAGTTCCTGTGCTAAATCATTTGTTTTGCATGGATTTGAATCTATTTCATTTATATCGCAAGTATTTGATGGTAACTCATTTATTTCGCATGGATTAGATTCTAAGCCTTCAACTTCGCATTGATTTGAATATAAATCATTTGTTTCGCATGGAATTTAAGCTACCTCGTTTGTTCCTCCTGCTTTTGAAGCTATATCACTTATATCGCAAGTATTTGAAGCTAAATCATATGTGTCGCATGGATTTGAAGCTGAACCTACTACATCGCATTGATTTGAAGCTAAATCTGGTGTATCGCATGGATTTGAAGCTAAACCTTCTACATCGCATTGATTTGCAGCTAAATCATGTGTTTCGCATGAATTTGAAGCTAACTCGTTCGTTTCGCCTCCATTTGAAACTATATCACATATATCGCAACTATTTGAAGCTAAATCATATGTGCCGCATGGATTTGAAGCTGAACCTACTACATCGCACTGATTTGCAGCTAAATAATGTGTTTCGCATGGATTTGAAGCTAAAGCTTCGACATCCCATGAATTTGAATCTAAATCATGTGTTTGGCATGGATTTGAAGCTAAACCTTCTACTTCGCATTGATTTGCATTTGAATCATGTGTTTGGCATGGATTTGAAGCTAAACCTTCTACATCGCATTGATTTGAAGATAAATCGTGTGTTTCGCATGGATTTGAAGCTAACTCGTTAGTTTCGCATGCTGTTGTAGCTAAATAATGAATATCACAAGTATTTCTTGCTAAACCATTTGTTTCGCATGGATTTGAAGCTAAGCCTTCTACTTCGCATTGATTTGAAGCTAAATCATTTGTTTCGCATGGAATTGAAGCTACCTCGTTTGTTCCTCCTGCTTTTGAAGCTATATCACTTATATCGCATGGATTCGAAGCTGAACCTACTACATCGCATTGACTTGAAGCTAAATCTTGTGTATCGCATGGATTTGAAGCAAACCATCTACATCGCTTTGATGTGAATCTTAATCATGTGTTTCGCATGGATTTGTTGCTGAGCCTTCTACTTCGCATTCATTTGAAGCTAAATCATTTGTTTCGCATGGATTTGAATCTAATCCATGTCCTTCGTATTGATTTCAAGCTAAATCATGTGTTTCGTATGGATTTGAAGCAAACCATCTACATCGCACTGATTTGAAGCTTAATCATGTGTGTTGCATGGAGTTTAAGCTAAACCTTCTACCTCTTATTGATTTGAAGCTAAACCTTCTACAACGCATTGATTTGAAGCTAAATCATGTGTTTCGCATGCAGTTGAAGCTAAATCATGTCTTTCACAAGTATTTCAAGATGAACCATTTGAATCGCATTGATTTGAACCCGAGCCTTCTACTTCGCACCTATTTGCAGCTAAATAATGCGTTCCGCATGGATTTGAAGCTAAACCTTCTATATCCCATGGATTTGAATCTAAATCAAGTGTTGGCATGGATTTGAAGCTAAACCTTCTACATCGCATTGATTTAAATATAAATCGTGTGTTTCGCATGGATTTGAAGCTAACTCGTTAGTTTCGCATGCAGTTGTAGCTAAATAATGTATATCACAAGTATTTGTAGCTAAACCATTTATTTCGCATGGATATGAAGCTACGCCTTCTACTTCGTATTGATTTGAAGCTAAATCATTTGTTTCGCGTGGATTTGAATTTAAGCCTTGTCCTTCGAATTGATTTGAAGCTAAATCATGTGTTCCGTATGGATTTGAAGCTAAACCTTCTACATCGCATTGATTTGAAGCTAAACCTTCTACATTCTATTGATTTGAAGCTAAACCTTCTACCTCTTATTGTTTTGAAGCTAAACCTTCTGCTTCGCATTGATTTGTAGCTAAATCATTTGTTTCGCATGAATTTGAAGCTAAACCTCCTTGATCGCATTGATTTGCAGCCAAATCATGTGTTTCGCATGGATTTGAAGCTAACTTGTTCCTTGCGCATGCAGTTAAATCTAAATAATGTATATCACAAGTATTTGAAGCTAAACCATTTGATTCGCATGGATTTGAAGCTAAGCCTTCTACTTCGCATTAATTGGAAGTAAAATTACGTGTTTTGCTTGGATTTGAAGCTAAACCTTCTACAACGCATTGATTTGAAGCTAAATCATGTGTTTCGCATGCAGTTGAAGCTAAATCATGTCTTTCACAAGTATTTCAAGATGAACCATTTGAATCGCATTGATTTGAACCCGAGCCTTCTACTTCGCACCTATTTGCAGCTAAATAATGCGTTCCGCATGGATTTGAAGCTAAACCTTCTATATCGCATGGATTTGAATCTAAATCAAGTGTTTGGCATGGATTTGAAGCTAAACCTTCTACATCGCATTGATTTGAATATAAATCGTGAGTTTCGCATGGATTTGAAGCTAACTCGTTAGTTTCGCATGCAGTTGTAGCTAAATAATGTATATCACAAGTATTTGTAGCTAAACCATTTGTTTCGCATGGATTTGAAGCTACGCCTTCTACTTCGCATTGATTTGAAGCTAAATCATTTGTTTCGCATGGAATTGAAGCTACCTCGTTTGTTCCTCCTGCTTTTGAAGCTATATCACTTATATCGCATGGATTTGAAGCTGAACCTACTACATCGCATTGACTTGAAGCTAAATCTTGCGTATCGCATGGATTTGAAGCAAACTATCTACATCGCATTGATTTGCAGCTTAATCATGTGTATCGCATGGATTTCAAGCTAACTCGTTCATTCCGCATGCAGTTGTAGCTAAATAATGTATATCACAAGTATTTGTAGCTAAACCATTTGTTTTGCATGGATTTGAAGCTAAGACTTCTACTTCGCATTCATTTGATGCTAAATCATTTGTTTCGCATGGATTTGAATCTAAGCCTTGTCCTTCGAATTGATTTGAAGCTAGATCATGTGTTTCGTATGGATTTGAAGCTAAACCATCTACATCGCATTGATTTGAAGCTAAACCTACTATATTCTATTGATTCGAAGCTAAACCTTCTACCTCTTATTGATTTGAAGCTAAACCTTCTATATCGCATTGATTTGAAGATACATCGTGTGTTTCGCATGGATTTGAAGCTAACTCGTTATTTTCGCATACGGTTGTAGCTAAATAATGTATATCACAAGTATTTGTAGCTAAACCATTTGTTTCGCATGGATTTGAAGCTACGCCTTCTACATCGCATTGATTTGAAGCTAAATCATTTGTTTCGCATGGAATTGAAGCTACCTCGTTTGTTCGTCCTGCTTTTGAAGCTATATCACTTATATCGCAAGTATTTGAAGCTAAATCATATGTGTCGCATGGATTTGAAGCTGAACCTTCTACATAGCATTGATTTGAATCTAAATCTTGTGTGTCGCATGGATTTGAAGCTAAACCTTCTACATCACATTGATTTCCATCTAAATCTTATGTTTCGCATGGATTTGAAGCTAACTCGTTCGTTTCGCCTGCAGTTGAACCTACATCACTTACATCGCAAGTATTTGAAGCTAAAGCATGTATATCGCGTGGATTTTGAAGCTAACTCGTTTGATTAGTCTGCATTTGAAGCTATATCACTTATACCCCAAGTGTTTGAAGCTAAGTCATTTGTTTCGCGTGGATTTGAAGCTAAACCTTCTACATCGCATTGATTTGAAGCTAAATCATGAGTTTCGCATGGATTTGAAGCTAACTCGTTTGTTCCGCAAGCAGTTGTAGCTAAATAATGTATATCACAAGTATTTGTAGCTAATCCATTTGTTTCGCATGGATCAGAAGCTAAGCCTTCTACTTGGCAAGTATTTGAAGCTAAATCATATGTGTCGCATGGATTTGAAGCTGAACCTACTACATCGCATTGATTTGAAGCTAAATCTTGTGTATCGCATGGATTTGAAGCTAAACCTTCTTCATCGCATTGATTTGCAGCTAAATCATGTGTTTCGCTTGGATTTGAAGCTAACTTGTTCGTTGCGCATGCAGTTAAATCTAAATAACGTATATCACAAGTATTGGAAGCTAAACCATTTGATTCGCATGGATTTTAAGCTAAGCCTTCTACTTCGCATTAATTGGAAGTTAAATCACGTGTTTCGCATGGATTTGAATCTAAGCCTTGTCCTTCGAATTGATTTGAAGCTAAATCATGTGTTTCGTATGGATTTGAAGCTAAACCTTCTACATCGCATTGATTTGAAGCTGAATCATGCGTATCGCATGGATTTGTAGCTAACTCGTTTGTTTCGCATGCAGTTGTAGCTAAATAATGTATATCACAAGTATTTGTAGCTAAACCATTTGGTTTGCATGGATTTGAAGCTAAGCCTCCTACTTCGCATTCATTTGAAGCTAAATCACGTGTTTCGCATGGATATGAAGCTAACACGTTTGTTTCGTCTGTATTTGAAGCTATATCACTTATATGGCAAACATTTGTAGCTACTTCATTATTGTCGCATAGATTTCAATCTAAGCCTTCTACTTCGCATTGATTTGACGCTAAATCATGTTTTTCGCTTGGATTTGAAGTTAGCTCGTTTGTTTCGCATGCAGTTAATGCTAAATCATGTATATCACAAGTATTTGAAGCTAAATCATGTGTCTCGCATGGATTTGAAGCTAACTCGTTCGTTTCGCCTGCAGTTGAACCTACATCACTTATATCGCAAGTATTTGAAGCTAAAGCATGTATATCGCGTGGATTTTGAAGCTAACTCGTTTGATTAGTCTGCATTTGAAGCTATATCACTTATACCCCAAGTGTTTGAAGCTAAGTCATTTGTTTCGCGTGGATTTGAAGCTAAACCTTCTACATCGCATTGATTTGAAGCTAAATCATGAGTTTCGCATGGATTTGAAGCTAACTCGTTTGTTCCGCAAGCAGTTGTAGCTAAATAATGTATATCACAAGTATTTGTAGCTAATCCATTTGTTTCGCATGGATCTGAAGCTAAGCCTTCTACTTGGCAAGTATTTGAAGCTAAATCATATGTGTCGCATGGATTTGAAGCTGAACCTACTACATCGCATTGATTTGAAGCTAAATCTTCTGTATCGCATGGATTTGAAGCTCAACCTTCTACATCGCATTGATTTGAAGCTAAATCATTTGTTTCGCATGGATTTGAATCTAAGCCTTGTCCTTCGAATTGATTTGAAGCTAAATCATGTGTTTCGTATGGATTTGAAACTAAACCTTCTACATCGCATTGATTTGAAGCTAAACCTACTACATTCTATTGATTTGAAGCTAAACCTTCTACCTCTTATTGTTTTGAAGCTAAACCTTCTACATCGCATTGATTTGCAGCTAAATCATGTGTTTCGCATGGATTTGAAGCTAACTCGTTCGTTTCGCCTGCAGTTGAATCTACATCACTTATATCGCTAGTATTTGAAGCTAAATCATGTGTATCGCGAGGATTTTGAAGCTAACTCGTTTGATTAGTCTTCATTTGAAGCTATATCACTTACACCCCAAGTGTATGAAGCTATATCATTTGTTTCGCATGGTTTTGAAGCTAAACCTTCTACATCGCATTGATTTGCAGCTAAATCATGTGTTTCGCATGGATTTGAAGCTAACTCGTTCGTTTAGCCTGCAGTTGAATCTACATCACTTATATCGCAAGTGTTTGAAGCTAAATCATGTGTATCGCGTGGATTTTGAAGCTAACTCGTTTGATTAGTCTGCATTTGAAGCTATATCACTTATACCCCAAGTGTTTGAAGCTAAATCATTTGTTTCGCGAGGATTTGAAGCTAAACCTTCTACATCGCATTGATTAGAAGTTAAATCATGTGTCGCGCATGGATTTGAAGCTAACTCGTTAGTTTCGCATGCAGTTGTAGCTAAATAATGTATATCACAAGTATTCGTAGCTAAACCATTTGTTTTGCATGGATTTGAAGCTACTCCTTCTACTTCGCATTTATTTGAAGCTAAATCATGTGTTTCGCATGGAATTGAAGCAACCTCGTTTGTTCCTCCAGCTTTTGAAGCTATATCACTTATATCGCAAGTATTTGAAGCTAAATCATATGTGTCGCATGGATTTGAAGCTGAACCTACTACATCGCATTGACTTGAAGCTAAATCTTGTGTATGGCATGGATTTGAAGCTAAACCTTCTACGTCGCATTGATTTGAAGCTAAATCATGTGTATCGCATGGATTTGAAGCTAGCTCGTTAGTTTCGCGTGCAATTGTAGCTAAATAATGTATATCACAAGTATTTGTAGCTAAACCATTTGTTTCGCATGGATTAGAATCTACGTCTTCCATTTCGCATTGATTTGAAGCTAAATCATTTGTTTCGCATGGAATTGAAGCTACCTCGTTTGTTCCTCCTGCTTTTGAAGCTATATCACTTATTTCGCATGGATTTGAAGCTGAACCTACTACATCGCATTGATTTGAAGCTAAATCTTGTGTGTCGCATGGATCTGAAGCTAAGCCTTCTACATAGCATCGATTTGAAGCTAAATCATGAGTTTCGCATGGATTTGAAGCTAACTCGTTCGTTTCGCATGCAGTTGTTGCTAAATAATCTATATCACAAGTATTTGTAGCTAAACCATTTGTTTCGCATGGATTTGAAGCTACGCATTCTACTTCGCATTGATTTGAAGCTAAATCATGTGTCTCGCATGGAATTGAAGCTACCTCGTTTGTTCCTACAGCTTTTGAAGCTATATCACTTATATCGCAAGTATTTGAAGCTAAATCATATGTGCCGCATGGATTTGAAGCTGAACCTACTACATCGCATTGATTTGAAGCTAAATCTTGTGTATCGCATGGATTTGAAGCTAAACCTTCTACATCGCATTGATTTGAAGCTAAATCATTAGTTTCGCATGGATTTGAATCTAAGCCTTGTCCTTCGAATTGATTTGAAGCTAAATCATGTGTTTCGTATGGATTTGAATCTAAACCTTCTACATCGCATTGATTTGAAGCGAAACCTTCTGCATTCTATTGATTTGAAGCTAAACCTTCTACCTCTTATTGTTTTGAAGCTAAACCTTCTACATCGCATTGATTTGCAGCTAAATCATGTGTTTCGCATGGATTTGAAGCTAACTCGTTCGTTTCGCCTGCAGTTGAATCTGCATCACTTATATTGCAAGTGTTTGAAGATAAATCATGTGTCTCGCATGGATTTGAAGCTATCTCGTTCGTTTCGCCTCCATTTGAAACTATGTCACTTATATCGCAAGTTTTTGAAGATACGCCTTCCACTTCGAATTGATTTAAAGCTAAATCATTTGTTTCGCATGGAATTGAAGCCACCTCGTTTGTTCCTCCAGCTTTTGAAGCTATATCACTTATATCGCAAGTATTTGAAGCTAAATCATATGTGTCGCATGGATTTGAAGCTGAACCTACTACATCGCATTGATTTGAAGCTAAATCTTGTGTATCGCATGGATTTGAAGCTAAATCTTCTACATCGCATTGATTTGAATCTAAATCATTTGTTTCGCATGGATTTGAATCTAAACCTTGTCCTTCGAATTGATTTGAAGCTAAATCATGTGTTTCGTATGGATTTGAAGCTAAACCTTCTACATCGCATTGATTTGAAGCTAAACCTTCTACATTCTATTGATTTGAAGCTAAACCTTCTACATTCTATTGATTTGAAGCTAAACCTTCTACCTCTTATTGTTTTGAAGCTGAACCTACTACATCGCATTGATTTGAAGCTAAGTCTTGTGTATCGCATGGATTTGAAGCAAACCTTCTACATCGCATTGATTTGAAGATAAATCCTGTGTCTCGCATGGATTTGAAGCGAACTCGTTAGTTTCGCCTGCAGTTGAATCTGCATCACTTATATCTCAAGTATTTAAAGCTAAATCATATGTGCCGCATGGATTTGAAGCTGAACCTACTACATCGCATTGATTTGAAGCTAAATCTTGTGTATCGCATGGATTTGAAGCTAAACCTTCTACATCGCATTGATTTGAAGCTAAATCATTTGTTTCGCATGGATTTGAATCTAAGCCTTGTCCTTCGAATTGATTTGAAGCTAAATCATGTGTTTCGTATGGATTTGAAGCTAAACCTTCTACATCGCATTGATTTGAAGCTAAACCTTCTACATTCTATTGATTTGAAGCTAAACCTTCTACCTCTTATTGTTTTGAAGCTGAACCTACTACATCGCATTGATTTGAAGCTAAGTCTTGTGTATCGCATGGATTTGAAGCAAACCTTCTACATCGCATTGATTTGAAGATAAATCCTGTGTCTCGCATGGATTTGAAGCGAACTCGTTAGTTTCGCCTGCAGTTGAATCTGCATCACTTATATTGCAAGTGTTTGAAGATAAATCATGTGTCTCGCATGGATTTGAAGCTATCTCGTTCGTTTCGCCTCCATTTGAAACTATGTCACTTATATCGCAAGTTTTTGAAGATACGCCTTCCACTTCGAATTGATTTAAAGCTAAATCATTTGTTTCGCATGGAATTGAAGCCACCTCGTTTGTTCCTCCAGCTTTTGAAGCTATATCACTTATATCGCAAGTATTTGAAGCTAAATCATATGTGTCGCATGGATTTGAAGCTGAACCTACTACATCGCATTGATTTGAAGCTAAATCTTGTGTATCGCATGGATTTGAAGCTAAATCTTCTACATCGCATTGATTTGAATCTAAATCATTTGTTTCGCATGGATTTGAATCTAAACCTTGTCCTTCGAATTGATTTGAAGCTAAATCATGTGTTTCGTATGGATTTGAAGCTAAACCTTCTACATCGCATTGATTTGAAGCTAAACCTTCTACATTCTATTGATTTGAAGCTAAACCTTCTACCTCTTATTGTTTTGAAGCTGAACCTACTACATCGCATTGATTTGAAGCTAAGTCTTGTGTATCGCATGGATTTGAAGCAAACCTTCTACATCGCATTGATTTGAAGATAAATCCTGTGTCTCGCATGGATTTGAAGCGAACTCGTTAGTTTCGCCTGCAGTTGAATCTGCATCACTTATATTGCAAGTGTTTGAAGATAAATCATGTGTCTCGCATGGATTTGAAGCTATCTCGTTCGTTTCGCCTCCATTTGAAACTATGTCACTTATATCGCAAGTTTTTGAAGATACGCCTTCCACTTCGAATTGATTTAAAGCTAAATCATTTGTTTCGCATGGAATTGAAGCCACCTCGTTTGTTCCTCCAGCTTTTGAAGCTATATCACTTATATCGCAAGTATTTGAAGCTAAATCATATGTGTCGCATGGATTTGAAGCTGAACCTACTACATCGCATTGATTTGAAGCTAAATCTTGTGTATCGCATGGATTTGAAGCTAAATCTTCTACATCGCATTGATTTGAATCTAAATCATTTGTTTCGCATGGATTTGAATCTAAACCTTGTCCTTCGAATTGATTTGAAGCTAAATCATGTGTTTCGTATGGATTTGAAGCTAAACCTTCTACATCGCATTGATTTGAAGCTAAACCTTCTACATTCTATTGATTTGAAGCTAAACCTTCTACCTCTGATTGTTTTGAAGCTGAACCTACTACATCGCATTGATTTGAAGCTAAGTCTTGTGTATCGCATGGATTTGAAGCAAACCTTCTACATCGCATTGATTTGAAGATAAATCCTGTGTCTCGCATGGATTTGAAGCGAACTCGTTAGTTTCGCCTGCAGTTGAATCTGCATCACTTATATTGCAAGTGTTTGAAGATAAATCATGTGTCTCGCATGGATTTGAAGCTATCTCGTTCGTTTCGCCTCCATTTGAAACTATGTCACTTATATCGCAAGTTTTTGAAGATACGCCTTCCACTTCGAATTGATTTAAAGCTAAATCATTTGTTTCGCATGGAATTGAAGCCACCTCGTTTGTTCCTCCAGCTTTTGAAGCTATATCACTTATATCGCAAGTATTTGAAGCTAAATCATATGTGTCACATGGATTTGAAGCTGAACCTTCTACATCGCATTGATTTGAAGCTAAATCTTGTGTTTCGCATGTATTTGATGCTGAACCACGTGTTTCGCATGAATTTGAACCTAAATCATGTGTTTCGCCTGCATTTGAAGCTATACCATTTATATCGCAAGTATCTGAAGCTAAAACGTTTGTTTCTCATGGATTTGAAGCTAAGCTTTCTACTTTGCATAGATTAGAAGCTAAATCATGTGTTTCGCATGGATTTGAAGCTAACTCGGTTGTTTCGTCTGCATTTGAAGCTGTTTCAATTATGTCCCAAGTATTCGAAGGTAAACCATTTGTTCCGCATGCATTTGAAGCTAAGTCGTCTACTTCGCATTGATTTGAAGCTAAATCATGTGTATCGCTTGGATTTAAAGCTAAATCAGTTGTTTCGCATGCAGTTGAATCTATGTCACTTATATCGCAAGTATTTGAAACCAAATCATTTGTTCCGTATGGATTTAAGATAAGGCTTCTACTTCGCATTGATTTGAATCTAAATCTTTTGTTTGGCATGGATTTGGAGCTAACTCGTTTGTTTCTCCTGCATTTGAAGCTATATCACTTATGTCACAAGTATTTGAAGCTAAATCATTTGTTCCGCATGGATTTGAAGCTAAGCCTTCTACGTCGCATTAATTGCATCCAAATCATGTGTATCGCTTGGATTTGAAGCTAAATCATGTGTTTCGCATAGATTTGAAGCTAACTCGATTGTATCGTCTGCATTGGAAGCTGTTTCAATTATATCTCAAGTATTCGAAGGTAAACCATTTGTTCCGCATGCATTTGAAGCTAAGCAGTCTACTTAGCATTGATTTGAAGCTAAATAATGTGTTTGGCATGGATTTGAATCTAACTCGTTTATTTCGCATGCATTTGAAGCTATATCGCTTATATCGCAAGTATTTGAAGCTAAATCATTTGTGTCGCATGAATTTGAAGCTAAGCCTTCTACTTCACATTGATTTGAAGCTAAATCATACGTTTTGCTTGGATTTGAAGCTAACTCGTTTTTTCCGCATGCAGTTGAGGCTGAATCATGTATACCACAAATGTTTGTATCTAAACCATTTGTTTCGATTGGATTTGACGCTAAACCTTCTACTTCGCATTGATTTGATACTAAATCATATGTATCGCATTGATTTGAAGCTAACTCGTTTGTTTCGTATGCAGTTGAAGCTAAATCATGTATATCACAAGTATTTGAATCTAAACAATTTGTTTCGCAAGTATACGAATCTAAACCATGTGCTTCTCATGAATTTGAAGCTAAATCTTGTGTTTCGCATGGATTTGAAGCTAACGCGTTGGTTTCGCCTGCATTTGCAGCTATTTCATTTATACCGAAGTATTTAAATCTAAATCATTCGTTTCACATGGATTTGAAGCTAAACCATCTACATCGCATTGATTTGAAGCTAAATCAAGTGTTTCGCTTGGATTTGAAGCTAACTCGTTCGTTTCGCCTGCATTTGAAGCTATATCACATATATCGCAAGTGCTCGAAGCTAAATCAAATGTTTCGCATGGATTTGATGCTAAGGCTTCTACTTCGCATTGATTTGAAGTTCAATCATGTGTTTCGTTTGGATTATGTATATCACGAGTATTTGAAACTAAACCAGTTGCTTCGCCTTGATTTGAAGTTAAGCCTCCTACTTCGCATTTATTTGAAGCTAAACCATGTGTTTCGCATGAATTTGAATCTAAATCATGTGTTTCACATGGATTTGTAGCTAACTCATTTGTTTCGCCTGCATTTGAAGTTATATTGCTTATATCGCAAGTATTTGAAGCTAAATCATTTGTGTCGCATGGATTTGAAGCTAAGCCTTCTACTTCAAATTGATTTGAAGCTAAATCATGTGTTTCGCATGGATTTGAAGCTAAATCAGTTGTTTCGCATGCAGTTGAATCTATGTCACTTATATCGCGAGTATTTGAAACCAAATCATTTGTTCCGTATGGATTTAAGATAAGGCTTCTACTTCGCATTGATTTGAATCTAAATCTTTTATTTGGCATGGATTTGGAGCTAACTCGTTTGTTTCTCCTGCATTTGAAGCTATATCACTTATGTCACAAGTATTTGAAGCTAAATCAATTGTTCCGCATGGATTTGAAGCTAAGCCTTCTACGTCGCATTGATTTGCATCCAAATCATGTGTATCGCTTGGATTTGAAGCTAAATTATGTGTTTCGCATAGATTTGAAGCTAACTCGATTGTATCGTCTGCATTGGAAGCTGTTTCAATTATATCTCAAGTATTCGAAGGTAAACCATTTGTTCCGCATGCATTTGAAGCTAAGCAGTCTACTTCGCATTGATTTGAAGCTAAATAATGTGTTTGGCATGGATTTTATTCTAACTCGTTTATTTCGCATGCATTTGAAGCTATATCGCTTACATCGCAAGTATTTGAAGCTAAATCATTTGTGTCGCATGAATTTGAAGCTAAGCCTTCTACTTCAAATTGATTTGAAGCTAAATCATGTGTTTCGCATGGATTTATAGCTAAATCATGTGTTTCGTTTGGATTGAAGCTAACTCGTGTGTTTCGCCTGCATTTGAAGCTATTTCATTTATACCGCAAGTATTTGAAGGTAAATCATTTGTTTCGCATGGATTTGATGCTAAATCTTCTACGTCGCATTGATTTGAAGCTAAATCATGTATTTCGCATGGATTTGAAGCTAACTCGTTTGTTTCGACTGCATTTGAAGCTATATCACTAATATCTAGAGTATTTGTAGCTAAAACATTTGTCTCGCACAGATTAGAATCTAAACCTTCTACATGGCACTGATTTGAAGCTAAATCATATGTTTCGCATGGATTTGAATCTAACTAGTGTGTTTCGCATGCAGCTTAAGCTAAATTATGTATATCACAAGTATTTGAAGCCAAACCATTTGTTTCGCACGGATTTGAAACCAAGCCTTCTAGTACGCATTGATTTGAAGCTAAATCATGTGTTTCGCATGGATTTGAAGCTAACTCGTTTGTTTTGCCTGCATTTGAAGCTAAACCATGTGTTTCGCATGAATTTGAATCTAAATCATGTGTTTTACATGGATTTGTAGCTAACTCGTTTGTTTCGCCTGTATTTGAGGATATATCGCTTATATCGCAAGTATTTGCATCTAAATCTTGTGCGTCGCATGGATTTGAAGCTAACTCGTTTGTTTCGTCTGCAGTTGAATCTATATCACTTATATCGCAAGTATTTGAAACCAAATCATTTGTTCCGTATGGATTTAAGCTAAGCCTTCTATTTCGCATTGATTTGAATCTAAATCATTTGTTTGGCATGGTTTTGGAGCTAACTCGTTTGTTTCTCCCGCATTTGAAGCTATATCACTTATGTCACAAGTATTTGAAGCTAAATCATTTGTTCCGCATGGATTTGAAGTTAAGCCTTTTACGTCGCATTGACTTGCATCCAAATCATGTGTTTCGCTTGGATTTGAAGCTAAATCATGTGTTTTGCTTGGATTTGAAGCTAACTCGTTGGTTTCGTCTGCGTTAGAAGCTATATCACTTATATCGCAAGTATCTGAAGCTAAGTCACGTGTTTCGCATAGTTTTGAAACTAATTCAATGGTTTCGCATGTATTTGAAGCTATATCATTTATATCACATGTATTTGAAGCTAAACTATTTGTTTCGCATGGATTTCAAGCTAAGCCTTGTACGTCGCATGGATTTGCATCTAAATCATGTGTTTCCCTTGGATATGCAGCTAAATCATGTGTTTCGCACGGATGTGAAGCTAACTCGTTTCTTTGGCATGCAGCTGAAGCTATATCACATATATCCGAAGTGTTTGAAGCTCAATCGTTTGTTCCGCATGGATTTGAAGCTAATCCTTCTTCTTCGCATTTTTTTGAAGCTAAATCATGTGCATCGCATGGATTTGAAGCTAACTCGTTTGTTTCGCATGTAGTTGAAGCTAAATCATGTTTATCACAAGTATCTGAATCGAAACCATTTGTTTCGCATTGATTTGAAGCTAAGCCTTCTACTTCGCATTGATTTGAAACTAAATCATGTTTTTTGCATGGATTTGAAGCTAACTCGTTTGTTTCGCTAGCATTTGAAGCTATTTCATTTATATCGCAAGTATTTGCAAATAAATCATTCGTTTCGCATGGATTTGAAGCTAAGCCCTCTACTTCGCATTAATTTGAAGCTAAATCATGTGTTTCTCTCGGATTTCGAGCTAACTCGTTTGTTTCGCATGCAGTTCAATCTAAATCATGTATATCACAAGTATTTGAAGCTAAATCATGTGTTTCGCATCGAGTTGAAGCTAACCCATTTGTTTCGTCAGCATTTGAAGCTATATCACTCATATCGCAAGTATCAGAATCTAAATCATTTGTTTGGCATTATTTTTTAAGCTAAACTTTCTACATAGCATTGATTTGAAGCTAAATTGTGTGTTTCGCTTGGATTTGAAGCTAACTCGTTTCTTTCGCATGCAGTTGATGCTAAATCATGTATATCACAAGTATCTGAACCTAAATAATTTGTTTTTCACGAATTTGAATCTATTCCACGTGTTTCGCTTGAATTTTAAGCTAAATCATGTGCTTCGCATGGTATTGAAGCTAACTGGTTTGTTTCGCCTGCATTTGAAGTTATATCACTTGAATCGCAAGTATTTGAAGAAAAACCAATTGTTCCGCATTGATTTGAAGCTAAGCCTTCTACTTCGCATTGAATTGAAGCTAAATCAATTGTTCCGCATGGATTTGGTGCCAACTCGTTTGTTTCTCATGCATATGATGCTATGTCACTTATATCGCGAGTATCAGAACCTAAATCATTTATTTCGCATGGATTTGAAGCTAGTCCTCCTACTTCGCATTGAGGTGAAGCTGAATCATGTGTTTCGCTTGGATTTGAAACTAAGCCTTCTACTTCGCATTGATTTAAGGCTAAATCATAGTTTCGCTTGGATTTGAAGCTCACTCGTTTGTTTCGCATGCAGTTGAAGCTAAATCATGTATATCACAAATATTTGAAGCTAAACCATTTGTTTCACATGGATGAGAAGCTACACCTTCTACATCGCTTTGATTTGAAGCCAAATCATGTTTTTCGCTTTGATTTGAAGCCAAATAATGTGTTTCGCATGGATTTGGTGCTATCTCGTTTGATTCGCTTGCAGTTGAATCTAAATCATGTATATCACAAGTATTTGGAGCTGAACCCTTCGTTTCGCATGAATATTAAGCTAACCCATATGTTTCGCATGATTTTGAAGCTAAATCATGCTTTTCACAAGTATTTGATGCCGAACCATTAGACTCGCATGGATTTGAAGCTAAGCCTTCTACTTCGCACTGATTTGAAGCTAAATCATGTGTTTCGCTTGGATTTGAAGCTAAGCCTTCTACTTCCCATTGATTAGAAGCTAAATCATGTGTTTCGGATGGATTTGAAGCAAACTTGTTTGTTCCGCCTGCATTTCAAGCTATTACATTTATACCGCAAGTATTTGAAGCTAAATCATTCGTTTCGCATGGATTTGAAGCTAACTCGTATGGTTCCCCTGCATTTGAAGCTATATCACTTATATAACAAGTATCTGATGCTAAATCATTTGTTTTGCATGGATTTGAAGTTAAACCTTCTACATCGCATTGATTTTCGGCTAAATCATGTGTTTCACATGGACTTGAAGCTAACTCGTTTGATTCGCATGCAGCTGAAGCTATATCACCTATATCCGAAGTGTTTGAATTTCAATCGTTTGTTCCGCACGGATTTGAAGCTAATCTTTCTACTTCGTACTGATTTGAAGCTACATCATGTGTATCGCGTGGATTTTGATGCTAACTCGTTTGATTAGTCTGCATTTGAAGCTATATCACTTTTACAACAAGTGTTTGAAGCTAAACCATTTGTTTCGCATGGATTTGAAGCTAAGCATTCTACTTCGCATTGATTTGAAGCTAAATCATTTGTTTCGCATGGATTTTAATCTAAGCCTTGTCCTTCGAATTGATTTGAAGCTAAATAATGTGTTTCGTATGGATTTTAAGCTAAACCATCTACATCGCATTGATTTGAAGCTTAAACGTGTGTTTTACTTGGATTTGAAAGTAACTCGTTAGTTTCCCCTGCATTTGAAGCTATGTCACTTATATCGCAAGGACCTGATGCTAAATCATGTGTTTCGCATGGAATTTGAAGCAAAACCTTTTACATCGCATTGATTTGAAGCTAAATTACGTGTTTCGTTTGGATTTGAAGCTAACTCGTTTGTTTCGGATGCATTTGAATCTGTATCCCTTATAAACGCAAGTATATGAAGCTAAATCATTCGTTTCGGATGGATTTGATGCTAAGCCCTATACTTCGCATTAATTTGAAGCTAAATCATGTGTTTCGCTTGGATTTGAAGCTAACTCGTTTGTTTCGTCTGCATTTGAAGCTATATCACTCATATCGCAAGTATCTGAAGCATTGTGTCGCATTGTTTTTTAAGCTAAACCTTCTACATATCATTGATTTGAAGCTTAATCGTGTGTTTTGCATGAATTTGAAGCTAACTCGTTTGTTTCCCCTGCATTTGAAGCTATATCACTTATATCGCAAGTAGCTGACGCTAAATCAATTGTGTCGCATGGATTTGAAGCTAAATCTTCTACATCGCATTGATTTGAAACTAAACCTGCTACATCTTATTGATTTGAAGATAAATCATGTGTTTCGCATGGAGTTGAAGCTAGCACGTTTGTTTTGTCAGGATTTGAAGCTATATCACTTATATCACAAGCATCTGAAGCTAAAACATTTGTTTCCCATGGATTTGAAGCTAAACCTTCTACCTCTTATTGATTTGAAGCTAAACCTTCTACATCGCATTGATTTGAAGCTAAACCTTCTACATTCTATTGATTTGAAGCAAAACGTTCTACCTCTTATTGTTTTGAAGCTAAACCTTCTACATTGTATTGATTTGCAGATAAATCATGTGTTTCGCATGGATTTGAAGCTAACTCGTTCGTTTCCCCTGCAGTTGAATCTGCATCACTTATATCGCTAATATTTGAAGCTAAATCATGTGTATCGCGTGGATTTTGAAGCTAACTCGTTTGATTAGTCTTCATTTGAACCTCTATCGTTTATACCCCAAGTGTTTGAAGCTATATCATTTGTTTCGCATGTATTTGAAGCTAAACCTTCTTCATCGCATTGATTTGCAGCTAAATCATGTGTTTCGCAAGGATTTGAAGCTAACTCGTTCGTTTCGCCTGTATTTGAAGCTATATCATTTATTCCCCAAGTGTTTGAAGCTATATCATTTGTTTCGCATGGATCACTTATATCGCAAGTATTTGAAGCTAAATCATGTGTATCGCATGGATTTGAAGCTAAACCTTCTACATCGCATTGATTTGCAGCTAAATCATGTGTTTCGCATGGATTTGAAGCTAACTCGTTCGTTTCGCCTGCAGTTGAATCTACATCACTTATATCGCAAGTATTTGAAGCTAAATCATGTGTATCGCGTTGATTTTGAAGCTAAACGTTCTACATCGCATTGATTTGAAGCTAAATCATTTGTTTCGCATGGATTTGAATCTAAGCCTTGTCTTTCGAATTGATTTTAAGCTAAACCATGTGTTTCGTATGGGTTTGAAGCTAAACCTTCTACATCGCATTGATTTGAAGCTAAACCTTCTACATTCTATTGATTTGAAGCTAAATCTTCTTCATCGCACTGATTTGCAGATAAATCATGTGTTTCGCATGGATTTGAAGCTAACTCGTTGGTTGCGCATGCAGTTAAATCTAAATAACGTATATCACAAGTATTTGAAGCTAAACCATTTGATTCGCATGGATTTGAAGCTAAGCCATCTACTTCGCATTAATTGGAAGTTAAATCACGTGTTTTGCATGGATTTGAAGCTAAACCTTCTACTTCGCATTGATTTGAGGCTAAATCATGTTTCTCGCATGGAATTGAAGCTACCTCGTTTTTTCCTACAGCTTTTGAAGCTATATCACTTATATCGCAAGTATTTGAAGCTAAATCATGTGTTTCGTATGGATTTGAAGCTAAACCTTCTACATCGCATTGATTTGAAGCTAAACCTTCTATATTCTATTGATTTGAAGCTAAACCTTCTACCTCTTATTGATTTGAAGCTAAACCTTCTACATCGCAATGATTTGAAGATAAATCGTGTGATTCGCATGGATTTGAAGCTAACTCGTTAGTTTCGCATGCAGTTGTAGCTAAATAATGAATATCACAAGTATTTGTAGCTAAACCATTTGATTCGCATGGATTTGAAGCTAAGCCTTCTACTTCGCATTAATTGGAAGATAAATCACGTGTTTTGCATGGATTTGAAGCTAAACCTTCTACTTCGCATTGATTTGAGGCTAAATCATGTTTCTCGCATGGAATTGAAGCTACCTCGTTTTTTCCTACAGCTTTTGAAGCTATATCACTTATATCGCAAGTATTTGAAGCTAAATCATGTGTTTCGTATGGATTTGAAGCTAAACCTTCTACATCGCATTGATTTGAAGCTAAACCTTCTATATTCTATTGATTTGAAGCTAAACCTTCTACCTCTTATTGATTTGAAGCTAAACCTTCTACATCGCAATGATTTGAAGATAAATCGTGTGATTCGCATGGATTTGAAGCTAACTCGTTAGTTTCGCATGCAGTTGTAGCTAAATAATGAATATCATAAGTATTTGTAGCTAAACCATTTGATTCGCATGGATTTGAAGCTAAGCCTTCTACTTCGCATTAATTGGAAGATAAATCACGTGTTTTGCATGGATTTGAAGCTAAACCTTCTACAACGCATTGATTTGAATCTAAATCATGTGTTTCGCATTGATTTGAAGCTAAATCATTAGTTTCGCATTGATTTGAAGCTAAATCATGTGTTTCGCATTGATTTGAAGCTAAATCATGTGTTTCGCATGCAGTTGAAGCTAAATCATGTCTTTCACAAGTATTTGAAGAAGAACCATTTGAATTGCATTGATTTGAACCCGAGCCTTCTACTTCGCACTGATTTGCAGCTAAATAATGTGTTTCGCATGGATTTGAAGCTAATCCTTCTACATCGCATTGATTTGCAGCTGAATCATGTTTTTCGCATGGATTTGAAGCTAACTCGTTTGTTCCTACAGCTTTTAAAGCTATATCACTTATATCACAAGTATTTGAAGCTAAATCATATGTGTCGCATGGATTTGAAGCTGAACCTACTACATCGCATTGATTTGCAGCTAAATCTTGTGTATAGCATGGATTTGAAGCTAAACCTTCTACATCCCATTGATTTGAAGCTAAATCATGTGTATCGCATGGATTTGAAGTTAACTCGTTTGTTTCGCATGCAGTTGTAGCTAAATAATCTATATCACAAGTATTTGTAGCTAAACCATTTGTTTCGCATGGATTTGAAGCTACGCCTTCTACTTCGCATTGATTTGAAGCTAAATCATTTGTTTCGCATGGAATTGAAGCCACCTCGTTTGTTCCTCCAGCTTTTGAAGCTATAACACTTATATCGCAAGTATTTGAAGCTAAATCATATGTGTCACATGGATTTGAAGCTGAACCTTCTACATCGCATTGATTTTAAGCTAAATCTTGTGTATCGCAGGGATTTGAAGCTAAACCTTCTACATCACATTGATTTGCAGCTAAATCATGTGTTTCGCATTGATTTGAAGCTAACTCTTTCGTTTTGCCTGCAGTTGAATCTACATCACTTATATCGCAAGTGTTTGAAGCTAAATCATGTGTATCGCGTGGATTTTGAAGCTAACTCATTTGATTAGTCTGCATTTGAAGCTATATCACTTATACCCCAAGTGTTTGAAGCTAAATCATTTGTTTCGCGTGGATTTGAAGCTAAACTTTCTACATCGCATTGATTAGAAGCTAAATCATGTGTCTCGCATGGATTTGAAGCTAACTCGTTCGTTTCGCCTCCATTTGAAACTATGTCACTTATATCGCAAGTATTTATAGCAAAACATATGTGCCGCAAGGATTTGAAACTGAACCTACTACATCGCATTGATTTGAAGCTAAATGTTGTGTATCGCATGGATTTGAAGCTAATCCTTCTACATCGCATTTATTTGAAGCTAAATCATTTGTATCGCATGGATTTTAATCTAAGCCTTGTCCTTCGAATTGATTTGAAGCTAAATCATGTGTATCGTATGGATTTGAAGCTAAACCTTCTACATCGCATTGATTTGAAGCGAAACCTTCTACATTCTATTGATTTGAAGCTAAACCTTCTACCTCTTATTGTCTTCAAGCTAATCCTTCTACATCGCATTGATTTGCAGCTGAATCATGTGTTTCGCATCGATTTTAAGCTAACTCGTTCGTTTTGCCTGCAGTTGAATCTACATCACTTATATCGGAAGTGTTTGAAGCTAAATCATGTGTATCGCGTGGAATTGAAGCTACCTCGTTTGTTCCTACAGCTTTAAAAGCTATATCACTTATATCGCAAGTATTTGAAGCTAAATCATATGTGTCGCATGGATTTGAAGCTGAATCTACTACATCGCATTGATTTGAAGCTAAATCTTGTGTATGGCATGGATTTGAAGCTAAACCTTCTACATCCCATTGATTTGAAGCTAAATCGTGTGTATCGCATGGATTTGAAGCTAATCCTTCTACATCGCATTGATTTGCAGCTGAATCATGTGTTTCGCATGGATTTGAAGCTAACTCGTTCGTTTTGCCTGCAGTTGAATCTACATCACTTATATCGCAAGTGTTTGAAGCTAAATCATGTGTATCGCGTGGAATTGAAGCTACCTCGTTTGTTCCTACAGCTTTAAAAGCTATATCACTTATATCGCAAGTATTTGAAGCTAAATCATATGTGTCGCATGGATTTGAAGCTGAATCTACTACATCGCATTGATTTGAAGCTAAATCTTGTGTATGGCATGGATTTGAAGCGAAACCTTCTACATCCCATTGATTTGAAGCTAAATCGTGTGTATCGCATGGATTTGAAGTTAACTCGTTTGTTTCGCATGCAGTTGTATCTAAATAATGTATATCACAAGTATTTGTAGATAAACCATTTGTTTTGCATGGATTTGAAGCCAAGCCTTCTACTTCGCATTCATTTGAAGCTAAATCATTTGTTTCGCATGGATTTGAATCTATGCCTTATCCTTCGAATTGATTTGAATCTAAATCATGTGTGTCGTATGGATTTGAAGCTAAACCTTCTACATCGCATTGATTTGAAGCTAAATCATATAAATCGCATGGATTTGAAGCTAAGCCTTCTACTTCGCATTTATTTGAAGCTAAATCATTTGTTTCGCATGGATTTGAATCTAAGCCTTGTCCTTCGAATTGATTTGAAGCTAAATCTTGTGTATGGCACGGATTTGTAGCTAAACCTTCTACATCGCATTGATTTGAAGCTAAATCATGTGTATCGCATGGATTTGAAGCTAACTCGTTTGTTTCGCATGCAGCTGTAGCTAAATAATGTACATCACAAGTATTTGTAGATGAACCATTTGTTTCGCATGGATTTGAAGCTAAACTTTCTACATAGCTTTGATTTGAAGCTAACTCGTTTGTTTCGCATGCAGTTGAAGCTAAATCATGTCTTTCACAAGTATTTGAAGATGAACCATTTGAATCGCATGGATTTGAACCTGAGCCTTCTACTACGCACTGATTTGCAGCTAAGTAATGTGTATCGCATGGATTTGAAGCTAAACCTTCTTCATCGCATTGATGTGAAGATAAATCGTGTGTTTCGCATATATTTGAAGCTAACTCGTTAATTTCGCATGCAGTTGTAGCTAAATAATGTATATCACAAGTATTTGTAGCTAAACCATTTGTTTCGCATGGATTTGAAGATAACACGTTCGTTTCGCCAGCAGTTGAATCTACATCACTTATATCGCTAGTATTTGAAGCTAAATCATGTGTTTCTCATTGGTTTGAAGCTAAATCATGTGTTTCGCATGCAGTTGAAGCTAAATCATGTCTTTCACAAGTATTTGAAGATGAACCTTTTGAATTGCATTGATTTGAACCCGAGCCTTCTACTTCGCACTGATTTGCAGCTAAATAATGTGTTTCGCATGGATTTGAAGCTAATCCTTCTACATCGCATTGATTTGCAGCTGAATCATGTGTTTCGCATGGATTTGAAGCTAACTCGTTCGTTTTGCCTGCAGTTGAATCTACATCACTTATATCGCAAGTGTTTGAAGCTAAATCATGTGTATCGCGTGGAATTGAAGCTACCTCGTTTGTTGCTACAGCTTTAAAAGCTATATCACTTATATCGCAAGTATTTGAAGCTAAATCATATGTGTCGCATGGATTTGAAGCTGAATCTACTACATCGCATTGATTTGAAGCTAAATCTTGTGTATGGCATGGATTTGAAGCTAAACCTTCTACATCCCATTGATTTGAAGCTAAATCGTGTGTATCGCATGGATTTGAAGTTAACTCGTTTGTTTCGCATGCAGTTGTATCTAAATAATGTATATCACAAGTATTTGTAGATAAACCATTTGTTTTGCATGGATTTGAAGCCAAGCCTTCTACTTCGCATTCATTTGAAGCTAAATCATTTGTTTCGCATGGATTTGAATCTATGCCTTATCCTTCGAATTGATTTGAATCTAAATCATGTGTGTCGTATGGATTTGAAGCGAAACCTTCTACATCGCATTTATTTGAAGCTAAACCTTCTATATTCTATTGATTTGAAGCTAAACCTTCTACCTCTTATTGATTTGAAGCTAAACCTTCTACATCGCATTGATTTGAAGATAAATCGTGTGTTTCGCATAGATTTGAAGTTAACTCGTTTGTTTCGCATGCAGTTGTATCTAAATAATGTATATCACAAGTATTTGTAGATAAACCATTTGTTTTGCATGGATTTGAAGCCAAGCCTTCTACTTCGCATTCATTTGAAGCTAAATCATTTGTTTCGCATGGATTTGAATCTATGCCTTATCCTTCGAATTGATTTGAATCTAAATCATGTGTGTCGTATGGATTTGAAGCGAAACCTTCTACATCGCATTTATTTGAAGCTAAACCTTCTATATTCTATTAATTTGAAGCTAAACCTTCTACCTCTTATTGATTTGAAGCTAAACCTTCTACATCGCATTGATTTGAAGATAAATCGTGTGTTTCGCATAGATTTGAAGCTAACTCGTTAGTTTCGCATGCAGTTGTAGCTAAATAATGTATATCACAAGTATTTGTAGCTAAACCATTTGTTTTGCATGGATTTGAAGCTAAGCCTTGTCCTTCGAATTGATTTGAAGCTAAATCATGTGTTTCGTTTGGATTTGAAGCTAAACCTTCTACATCGCATTGATTTGAAGCTAAATCATGTGTCTCGCATGGAATTGAAGCTACCTCGTTTGTTCCTACCGCTTTTGAAGCTACATCACTTATATCGCAAGTATTTGAAGCTAAATCATATGTGTCGCATGTATTAGAATCTGAACCTACTACATCGCATTGATTTGAAGCTAAATCTTGTGTATCGCATGGATTTGAAGCTAAACCTTCTATATCGCATTGATCTGAAGCTAAATAATGTGAATCGCATGGATTTGAAGCTAACTCGTTCGTTTCGCATGCAATTGTAGCTAAATGACGTATATCACAAGTATTTGTAGCTAAACCATTTGTTTTGCATGGATTTGTAGCTAAGCCTTCTACTTCGCATTCATTTGAAGCTAAATCATTTGTTTCGCATGGATTTGAATCTCAGCCTTGTCCTTCGAATTGATTTGAAGCTAAATCATGTGTTTCGTATGGATTTGAAGCTAAACCTTCTACATCGCATTGATTTGAAGCTAAACCTTCTACATTCTATTGATTTGAGGCTAAACCTTCTTCATCGCACTGATTTGCAGCTAAATCATGTGTTCCGCATGGATTTGAAGCTAACTCGTTCGTTGCGCATGCAGTTAGATCTAAATAACGTATATCACAAGTATTTGAAGCTAAACCATTTGATTCGCATGGATTTGAAGCTAAGCCTTCTACTTCGCATTAATTGGAAGTTAAATCACGTGTTTTGCATGGATTTGAAGCTAAACCTTCTACATCGCATTGATTTGAAGCTAAATCATGTGTTTCGCATGCAGTTGAAGCTAAATCATGTCTTTCACAAGTATTTGAAGATGAACCATTTGAATCGCATTGATTTGAACCCGACCCTTCTACTTCGCACTGATTTGCAGCTAAATAATGTGTTTCGCATGGATTTGAAGCTAAACCTTCTACATCGCATTGATTTGAAGCTAAATCATGTTTCTCGCATGGAATTGAAGCTACCTCGTTTGTTCCTACAGCTTTTGAACCTATATCACTTATATCGCAAGTATTTGAAACTAAATCATATGTGTCGCATGGATTTGAAGCTGAACCTACTACATCGCATTGATTTGAAGCTAAATCTTGTGTATCGCATGGATTTGAAGCTAGACCTTCTACATCGCATTGATTTGAAGCTAAATCATGTATATAGCATGGATTTGAAGCTATCTCGTTTGTTTCGCATGCAGTTGTAGCTAAATAGTGTATATCACATGTATTTGTACCTAAACCATTTGTTTTGCATGGATTTGAAGCTAACCCTTCTACTTCGCATTCATTTGAAGCTAAATCATTTGTTTCGCATTGATTTGAATCTAAGCCTTGTCCTTCGAATTGATTTGAAGCTAAATCATGTGTTTCGTATGGATTTGAAGCTAAACCTTCTACATCGCATTGATTTGAAG
Organism: Megalopta genalis; assembly: GCF_051020955.1. Lineage (NCBI taxonomy): Eukaryota > Metazoa > Arthropoda > Insecta > Hymenoptera > Halictidae > Megalopta > Megalopta genalis. The sequence continues at coordinate 50,242 of NW_027477035.1, read as the reverse complement.
CTAGACCTTCTATATTCTATTGATTTGAAGCTGAACCTTCACCTCTTATTGATTTGAAGCTAAACCATCTACATCGCATTGATTTGAAGCTAAATCTTGTGTATCGCATGGATTTGAAGCTAAACCTTCTACATCGCATTGATTTGAAGCTAAATCATATGAATCGCATGGATTTGAAGCTAAGCCTTCTACATCGCATTCATTTGAAGCTAAATCATTTGTTTCGCATGGATTTGAATCTAAGCCTTGTCCTTCGAATTGATTTGAAGCTAAATCTTGTGTATGGCACGGATTTGTAGCTAAACCTTCTACATCGCATTGATTTGAAGCTAAATCATGTGTATCGCATGGATTTGAAGCTAACTCGTTTGTTTCGCATGCAGCTGTAGCTAAATAATGTATATCACAAGTATTTGTAGATGAACCATTTGTTTCGCATGGATTTGAAGCTAAACTTTCTACATAGCTTTGATTTGAAGCTAACTCGTTTGTTTCGCATGCACTTGAAGCTAAATCATGTCTTTCACAAGTATTTGAAGATGAACCATTTGAATCGCATGGATTTGAACCTGAGCCTTCTACTACGCACTGATTTGCAGCTAAGTAATGTGTATCGCATGGATTTGAAGCTACTACCTTCTACATCCCATGGATTTGAAGCTAAATCATGTGTTTGGCATGGATTTCAAGCTAAACCTTCTACATCGCATTGATTTGCAGCTAAATCATGTGTTTCGCATGCAGTTGAAGCTGAATCATGTCTTTCACAAGTATTTGAAGATGAACCATTTGAATCGCATTGATTTGAACCCGAGCCTTCTACTTCGCACCTATTTGCAGCTAAATAATGTGTTTCGCATGGATTTGTAGCTAAGCCTTCTACTTCGCATTGATTTGAAGCTAAACATTCTACATTCTATTGATTTGAAGCAAAACATTCTACCTCTTATTGTTTTGAAGCTAAACCTTCTACATTGTATTGATTTGCAGATAAATCATGTGTTTCGCATGGATTTGAAGCTAACTCGTTCGTTTCGCCTGCAGTTGAATCTGCATCACTTATATCGCTAATATTTGAAGCTAAATCATGTGTATCGCGTGGATTTTGAAGCTAACTCGTTTGATTAGTCTTCATTTGAACCTATATCATTTATACCCCAAGTGTTTGAAGCTATATCATTTGTTTCGCATGGATTTGAAGCTAAACCTTCTTCATCGCATTGATTTACAGCTAAATCATGTGTTTCGCAAGGATTTGGAGCTAACTCGTTCGTTTCGCCTGTATTTGAAACTAGATCACTTATATCGCAAGTATTTGAAGCTGAATCATGTGTATCGCAAGTATTTGAAGCTAAATCATGTGTATCGCATGGATTTGAAGCTAAACCTTCTACATCGCATTGATTTGAAGCTAAAACATTTGTTTCGCATGGATTTGAATATAAGCCTTGTCCTTCGAATTGATTTGAAGCTAAATCATGTGTTTCGTATGGATTTGAAGCTAAACCTTCTACATCGCATTGATTTGAAGCTAAACCTTCTACATTCTATTGATTAGAGGCTAAACCTTCTTCATCGCACTGATTTGCAGCTAAATCATGTGTTCCGCATCTATTTGAAGCTAACTCGTTCGTTGCGTATATCACAAGTATTTGAAGCTAAACCATTTGATTCGCATGGATATGAAGCCAAGCCTTCTACTTCGCATTAATTGGAAGTTAAATCACGTGTTTTGCATCGATTTGAAGCTAAAGCTTCTACATCGCATTGATTTGAAGCTAAATCATGTGTCTCGCATGGAATTGAAGCTTCCTCGTTTGTTCCTACAGCTTTTGAAGCTATATCACTTATATCGCAAGTATCTGATGCTAAATCATATGTGTCGCATGGATTTGAAGCTGAACCTACTACATCGCATTGATTTGAAGCTAAATCTTGTGTATCACATGGATTTGAAGCTAAACCTTCCACTTCGCATTGATATGAAGCTAAATCATGTGTATCGCATGGATTTGAAGCTAACTCGTTTGTTTCGCATGCAGTTCTAGCTAAATAATGTATATCACAAGTATTTGTAGCTAAACCATTTGTTTTGCATGGATTTGAAGCTATGCCTTCTACTTCGCATTCATTTGAAGCTAAATCATGTGTATCGCATGGATTTGAAGTTAACTCGTTTGTTTCGCATGCAGTTGTAGCTAAATAATGTATATCACAAGTATTTGTAGTTAAACCATTTGTTTTGCATAGATTTGAAGCCAAGCCTTCTACTTCGCATTCATTTGAAGCTAAATCATTTGTTTCGCATGGATTTGAATCTAAGCCTTGTCCTTCGAATTGATTTGAATCTAAATCATATGTGTCGTATGGATTTGAAGCTAAACCTTCTACATCGCATTTATTTGAAGCTATACCTTCTATATTGTATTGATTTGAAGCTAAACCATCTACCTCTTATTGATTTGAAGCAAACCTTCTACATCGCATTGATTTGAAGATAAATCGTGTGTTTCGCATGGATTTGAAGCTAACTCGTTAGTTTCGCTTGCAGTTGTAGCTAAATAAATATCGCTAGTATTTGTAGCGAAACCATTTGTTTCGCATGGATTTGAAGCTACGCCTTCTACTTGGCATTGATTTGAAGCTAAATCATTTGTTTCGCATGGAATTGAAGCCACCTCGTTTGTTCCTCCAGCTTTTGAAGCTATATCACTTATATCGCAAGTATTTGAAGCTAAATCATATGTGTCACATGGATTTGAAGCTGAACCTTCTACATCGCATTCATTTGAAGCTAGATCTTGTGTATCGCATGGATTTGAAGCTAAACCTTCTTCATCACATTGATTTGCAGCTAAATCATGTGTTTCGCATGGATTTGAAGCTAACTCGTTCGTTTTGCCTGCGTCGAATCTACATCACTTATAATCGCAAGTGTTTGAAGCAAAATCATGTGTATCGCGTGGATTTTGAAGCTAACTCGTTTGATTAGTCTGCATTTGAAGCTATATCACTTATACCCCAAGTGTTTTGAAGCTAAATCATTTGTTTCGCGTGGATTTGAAGCTAAACCTTCTACATCGCATTGATTAGAAGCTAAATCATGTGTCTCGCATGGATGTGAAGCTAACTCGTTCGTTTCGCCTCCATTTAGAAACTATGTCACTTATTTTTGCAAGTATTTAAAGCTAAATCATATGTGCCGCATGGATTTGGTGCTGAACCTACTACATCGCATTGATTTGAAGCTAAATCTTGTGTATCGCATGGATTTGAAGGCTAAGCCTTCTACATCGCATTGATTTGAAGCTAAATCATTTGTTTGGCATGGATTTGAATCTAAGACTTCTCCTTCGAAATGATTTGAAGCTAAATCATGTGTTTCGTATGGATTTGAAGCTAAACCTTCTACATCGCATTGATTTGAAGCGAAACCTTCTCCATTCCATTGATTTGAAGCTAAACCTTCTACCTCTTATTGTTTTGAAGCTAAACCTTCTACATCGCATTGATTTGCAGCTAAATCATGTGTTTCGCATGGATTGAAGCTAACTCGTTCGTTTCGCCTGCAGTTGAATCTACATCACTTATATCGCAAGTATTTGAAGCTAAATCATGTGTATCGCGTGGATTTTGAAGCTAAATCGTTTGGTTAGTCTGCATTTGAAGCTATATCACTTATACTCCAAGTGTTTGAAGCTAAATCATATGTTTCGCGTGAATTTGAAGCTAAACCTCCCACATCACATTGATTTGAAGCTAAATCATTTGTTTCGCATGGAATTGAAGCCACCTCGTTTGTTCCTCCAGCTTTTGAAGCTATATCACTTATATCGCAAGTATTTGAAGCTAAATCATATTTGTCGCATGGATTTGAAGCTGAACATTCTACATCGCATTGATTTGAAGCTAAATCTTGTGTATCGCATGGATTTGAAGCTAACTCGTTCGTTTTGCTGCAGTTGAATCTACATCACTTATATCGCAAGTGTTTGAAGCTAAATCATGTGTATCGCGTGGATTTTGAAGCTAACTCGTTTGATTAGTCTGCATTTGAAGCTATATCACTTATACCCCAAGTGTTTGAAGCTAAATCATTTGTTTTCCCGTGAATTTGAAGCTAAACCTTCTACATCGCATTGATTAGAAGCTAAATCATGTGACTCGCATGGATTTGAAGCTAAGCCTTCTACTTGGCATTCATCTGAAGCTAAATCATTTGTTTCGCATGGATTTGAATCTAAGCCTTGCCCTTCGAATTGATTTGAAGCTAAATCATGTGTTTCGTATGGATTTGAAGCTAAACCTTCTACATCGAATTGATTTGAAGCTAAACCTTCTATAATCTATTGATTTGAAGCTAAACCTTCTACCTCTTATTGATTTGAAGCTAAACCTACTACATCGCATTGATTTGAAGCTAAATCTTGTGTATCGCATGTATTTGAAGCAAACTATCTACATCGCATTGATTTGAAGCTTAATCATGTGTATCGCATGGATTTGAAGCTATACCTTCTACATCGCATAGATTTGCAGCTAAATCATGTGTTTCGCATGGATTTGAAGCTAACTCGTTCGTTTCGCCTGCATTTGAATCTACATCACTTATATCGCTAGTATGTGAAGCTAAATCATGTGTATCGCGTGGATTTTGAAGCTAACTCGTTTGATTAGTCTTCATTTGAAGCTATACCACTTACACCCCAAGTGTTTGAAGCTAAATCATATGTTTCGCGTGAATTTGAAGCTTAACCTCCCACATCACATTGATTTGAAGCTAAATCATTTGTTTCGCATGGAATTGAAGCCACCTCGTTTGTTCCTCCAGCTTTTGAAGCTATATCACTTATATCGCAAGTATTTGAAGCTAAATCATATTTGTCGCATGGATTTGAAGCTGAACATTCTACATCGCATTGATTTGAAGCTAAATCTTGTGTATCGCATGGATTTGAAGCTAACTCGTTCGTTTTGCCTGCAGTTGAATCTACATCACTTATATCGCAAGTGTTTGAAGCTAAATCATGTGTATCGCGTGGATTTTGAAGCTAACTCGTTTGATTAGTCTGCATTTGAAGCTATATCACTTATACCCCAAGTGTTTGAAGCTAAATCATTTGTTTCCCGTGAATTTGAAGCTAAACCTTCTACATCGCATTGATTAGAAGCTAAATCATGTGACTCGCATGGATTTGAAGCTAAGCCTTCTACTTGGCATTCATCTGAAGCTAAATTATTTGTTTCGCATGGATTTGAATCTAAGCCTTGCCCTTCGAATTGATTTGAAGCTAAATCATGTGTTTCGTATGGATTTGAAGCTAAACCTTCTACATCGAATTGATTTGAAGCTAAACCTTCTATAATCTATTGATTTGAAGCTAAACCTTCTACCTCTTATTGATTTGAAGCTAAACCTACTACATCGCATTGATTTGAAGCTAAATCTTGTGTATCGCATGTATTTGAAGCAAACTATCTACATCGCATTGATTTGAAGCTTAATCATGTGTATCGCATGGATTTGAAGCTATACCTTCTACATCGCATAGATTTGCAGCTAAATCATGTGTTTCGCATGGATTTGAAGCTAACTCGTTCGTTTCGCCTGCAGTTGAATCTACATCACTTATATCGCTAGTATGTGAAGCTAAATCATGTGTATCGCGTGGATTTTGAAGCTAACTCGTTTGATTAGTCTTCATTTGAAGCTATACCACTTACACCCCAAGTGTTTGAAGCTATATAATTTGTTTCGCATGGATTTGAAACTAAACCATCTTCATCGCATTGATTTGCAGCTAAATCATGTGTTTCGCATGGATTTGAAGCTAACTCGTTCGTTGCGCATGCAGTTAAATCTAAATAACGTATATCACAAGTATTTGAAGCTAAACCACTTAATTCGCATGGTTTTGAAGCTAACCCTTCTACTTCGCATTAATTGGAAGATAAATCACGTGTTTTGCATGGATTTGAAGCTAAATCATTTGATTCGCATGGATTTGAAGCTAAGCCTTCTACTTCGCATTAATTGGAAGTTAAATCACGTGTTTTGCATGGATTTGAAGCTAAACCGTCTACATCGCATTCATTTGAAGCTCAATCATGTGTTTCGCATGCAGTTGAAGCTAAACCATGCCTTTCACAAGTATTTGAAGATGAACCATTTGAATCGCATTGATTTGAACCCGACCCTTCTACTTCGCACTGATTTGCAGCTAAATAATGTGTTTCGCGTGGATTTGAAGCTAAACCTTCTACATCGCATTGATTTGCAGCTGAATCATGTGTTTCGCATAGATTTGAAGCCAACTCGTTTGTTCCTCCTGCCTTTGAAGCTATATCACTTATATCGCACGGATTTGAAGCTGAACCTTCTACATCGCATTGATTTGAAGCTAAATCATGTGTATCGCATGGATTTGAAGCTAACTCGTTTGTTTCGCATGCAGTTGTAGCTAAATAATGTATATCACAAGTATTTGTAGCTAAACCATTTGTTTGGCATGGATTTGAAGCTAAGCCTTCTACTTCGCATTCATTTGAAGCTAAATCACTTGTTTCGCATGTATTTGAATCTAAGCCTTGTCCTTCGAATTGATTTGAAGCTAAATCATGTGTTTCGTATGGATTTGAAGCTAAACCTTCTACATCGCATTGATTTGAAGCTAAACCTTCTATATTCTATTGATTTGAAGCTGAACCTTCACCTCTTATTGATTTGAAGCTAAACCATCTACATCGCATTGATTTGAAGCTAAATCTTGTGTATCGCATGGATTTGAAGCTAAACCTTCTACATCGCATTGATTTGAAGCTAAATCATATGAATCGCATGGATTTGAAGCTAAGCCTTCTACTTCGCATTCATTTGAAGCTAAATCATTTGTTTCGCATGGATTTGAATCTAAGCCTTGTCCTTCGAATTGATTTGAAGCTAAATCTTGTGTATGGCACGGATTTGTAGCCAAACTTTCTACATCGCATTGATTTGAAGCTAAATCATGTGTATCGCATGGATTTGAAGCTAACTCGTTTGTTTCGCATGCAGCTGTAGCTAAATAATGTATATCACAAGTATTTGTAGATGAACCGTTTGTTTCGCATGGATTTGAAGCTAAACTTTCTACATAGCTTTGATTTGAAGCTAACTCGTTTGTTTCGCATGCAGTTGAAGCTAAATCATGTCTTTCACAAGTATTTGAAGATGAACCATTTGAATCGCATGGATTTGAACCTGAGCCTTCTACTACGCACTGATTTGCAGCTAAGTAATGTGTATCGCATGGATTTGAAGCTAAACCTTCTTCATCGCATTGATGTGAAGATAAATCGTGTGTTTCGCATATATTTGAAGCTAACTCGTTAATTTCGCATGCAGTTGTAGCTAAATAATGTATATCACAAGTATTTGTAGCTAAACCATTTGTTTCGCATGGATTTGAAGATAACACGTTCGTTTCGCCAGCAGTTGAATCTACATCACTTATATCGCTAGTATTTGAAGCTAAATCATGTGTTTCGCATTGATTTGAAGCCAAATCATGTGTTTCGCATGCAGTTGAAGCTAAATCATGTCTTTCACAAGTATTTGAAGATGAACCATTTGAATTGCATTGATTTGAACCCGAGCCTTCTACTTCGCACTGATTTGCAGCTAAATAATGTGTTTCGCATGGATTTGAAGCTAATCCTTCTACATCGCATTGATTTGCAGCTGAATCATGTGTTTCGCATGGATTTGAAGCTAACTCGTTCGTTTTGCCTGCAGTTGAATCTACATCACTTATATCGCAAGTGTTTGAAGCTAAATCATGTGTATCGCGTGGATTGAAGCTACCTCGTTTGTTCCTACAGCTTTAAAAGCTATATCACTTATATCGCAAGTATTTGAAGCTAAATCATATGTGTCGCATGGATTTGAAGCTGAATCTACTACATCGCATTGATTTGAAGCTAAATCTTGTGTATGGCATGGATTTGAAGCTAAACCTTCTACATCCCATTGATTTGAAGCTAAATCGTGTGTATCGCATGGATTTGAAGTTAACTCGTTTGTTTCGCATGCAGTTGTATCTAAATAATGTATATCACAAGTATTTGTAGATAAACCATTTGTTTTGCATGGATTTGAAGCCAAGCCTTCTACTTCGCATTCATTTGAAGCTAAATCATTTGTTTCGCATGGATTTGAATCTATGCCTTATCCTTCGAATTGATTTGAATCTAAATCATGTGTGTCGTATGGATTTGAAGCGAAACCTTCTACATCGCATTTATTTGAAGCTAAACCTTCTATATTCTATTAATTTGAAGCTAAACCTTCTACCTCTTATTGATTTGAAGCTAAACCTTCTACATCGCATTGATTTGAAGATAAATCGTGTGTTTCGCATAGATTTGAAGCTAACTCGTTAGTTTCGCATGCAGTTGTAGCTAAATAATGTATATCACAAGTATTTGTAGCTAAACCATTTGTTTTGCATGGATTTGAAGCTAAGCCTTGTCCTTCGAATTGATTTGAAGCTAAATCATGTGTTTCGTTTGGATTTGAAGCTAAACCTTCTACATCGCATTGATTTGAAGCTAAATCATGTGTCTCGCATGGAATTGAAGCTACCTCGTTTGTTCCTACCGCTTTTGAAGCTACATCACTTATATCGCAAGTATTTGAAGCTAAATCATATGTGTCGCATGTATTAGAATCTGAACCTACTACATCGCATTGATTTGAAGCTAAATCTTGTGTATCGCATGGATTTGAAGCTAAACCTTCTATATCGCATTGATCTGAAGCTAAATAATGTGAATCGCATGGATTTGAAGCTAACTCGTTCGTTTCGCATGCAATTGTAGCTAAATGACGTATATCACAAGTATTTGTAGCTAAACCATTTGTTTTGCATGGATTTGTAGCTAAGCCTTCTACTTCGCATTCATTTGAAGCTAAATCATTTGTTTCGCATGGATTTGAATCTCAGCCTTGTCCTTCGAATTGATTTGAAGCTAAATCATGTGTTTCGTATGGATTTGAAGCTAAACCTTCTACAGCGCATTGATTTGAAGCTAAACCTTCTACATTCTATTGATTTGAGGCTAAACCTTCTTCATCGCACTGATTTGCAGCTAAATCATGTGTTCCGCATGGATTTGAAGCTAACTCGTTCGTTGCGCATGCAGTTAGATCTAAATAACGTATATCACAAGTATTTGAAGCTAAACCATTTGATTCGCATGGATTTGAAGCTAAGCCTTCTACTTCGCATTAATTGGAAGTTAAATCACGTGTTTTGCATGGATTTGAAGCTAAACCTTCTACATCGCATTGATTTGAAGCTAAATCATGTGTTTCGCATGCAGTTGAAGCTAAATCATGTCTTTCACAAGTATTTGAAGATGAACCATTTGAATCGCATTGATTTGAACCCGACCCTTCTACTTCGCACTGATTTGCAGCTAAATAATGTGTTTCGCATGGATTTGAAGCTAAACCTTCTACATCGCATTGATTTGAAGCTAAATCATGTTTCTCGCATGGAATTGAAGCTACCTCGTTTGTTCCTACAGCTTTTGAACCTATATCACTTATATCGCAAGTATTTGAAACTAAATCATATGTGTCGCATGGATTTGAAGCTGAACCTACTACATCGCATTGATTTGAAGCTAAATCTTGTGTATCGCATGGATTTGAAGCTAGACCTTCTACATCGCATTGATTTGAAGCTAAATCATGTATATAGCATGGATTTGAAGCTATCTCGTTTGTTTCGCATGCAGTTGTAGCTAAATAGTGTATATCACATGTATTTGTACCTAAACCATTTGTTTTGCATGGATTTGAAGCTAACCCTTCTACTTCGCATTCATTTGAAGCTAAATCATTTGTTTCGCATTGATTTGAATCTAAGCCTTGTCCTTCGAATTGATTTGAAGCTAAATCATGTGTTTCGTATGGATTTGAAGCTAAACCTTCTACATCGCATTGATTTGAAGCTAGACCTTCTATATTCTATTGATTTGAAGCTGAACCTTCACCTCTTATTGATTTGAAGCTAAACCATCTACATCGCATTGATTTGAAGCTAAATCTTGTGTATCGCATGGATTTGAAGCTAAACCTTCTACATCGCATTGATTTGAAGCTAAATCATATGAATCGCATGGATTTGAAGCTAAGCCTTCTACTTCGCATTCATTTGAAGCTAAATCATTTGTTTCGCATGGATTTGAATCTAAGCCTTGTCCTTCGAATTGATTTGAAGCTAAATCTTGTGTATGGCACGGATTTGTAGCTAAACCTTCTACATCGCATTGATTTGAAGCTAAATCATGTGTATCGCATGGATTTGAAGCTAACTCGTTTGTTTCGCATGCAGCTGTAGCTAAATAATGTATATCACAAGTATTTGTAGATGAACCATTTGTTTCGCATGGATTTGAAGCTAAACTTTCTACATAGCTTTGATTTGAAGCTAACTCGTTTGTTTCGCATGCACTTGAAGCTAAATCATGTCTTTCACAAGTATTTGAAGATGAACCATTTGAATCGCATGGATTTGAACCTGAGCCTTCTACTACGCACTGATTTGCAGCTAAGTAATGTGTATCGCATGGATTTGAAGCTACTACCTTCTACATCCCATGGATTTGAAGCTAAATCATGTGTTTGGCATGGATTTCAAGCTAAACCTTCTACATCGCATTGATTTGCAGCTAAATCATGTGTTTCGCATGCAGTTGAAGCTAAATCATGTCTTTCACAAGTATTTGAAGATGAACCATTTGAATCGCATTGATTTGAACCCGAGCCTTCTACTTCGCACCTATTTGCAGCTAAATAATGTGTTTCGCATGGATTTGTAGCTAAGCCTTCTACTTCGCATTGATTTGAAGCTAAACATTCTACATTCTATTGATTTGAAGCAAAACATTCTACCTCTTATTGTTTTGAAGCTAAACCATCTACATTGTATTGATTTGCAGATAAATCATGTGTTTCGCATGGATTTGAAGCTAACTCGTTCGTTTCGCCTGCAGTTGAATCTGCATCACTTATATCGCTAATATTTGAAGCTAAATCATGTGTATCGCGTGGATTTTGAAGCTAACTCGTTTGATTAGTCTTCATTTGAACCTATATCATTTATACCCCAAGTGTTTGAAGCTATATCATTTGTTTCGCATGGATTTGAAGCTAAACCTTCTTCATCGCATTGATTTACAGCTAAATCATGTGTTTCGCAAGGATTTGGAGCTAACTCGTTCGTTTCGCCTGTATTTGAAACTAGATCACTTATATCGCAAGTATTTGAAGCTGAATCATGTGTATCGCAAGTATTTGAAGCTAAATCATGTGTATCGCATGGATTTGAAGCTAAACCTTCTACATCGCATTGATTTGAAGCTAAAACATTTGTTTCGCATGGATTTGAATATAAGCCTTGTCCTTCGAATTGATTTGAAGCTAAATCATGTGTTTCGTATGGATTTGAAGCTAAACCTTCTACATCGCATTGATTTGAAGCTAAACCTTCTACATTCTATTGATTAGAGGCTAAACCTTCTTCATCGCACTGATTTGCAGCTTAATCATGTGTTCCGCATCTATTTGAAGCTAACTCGTTCGTTGCGTATATCACAAGTATTTGAAGCTAAACCATTTGATTCGCATGGATATGAAGCCAAGCCTTCTACTTCGCATTAATTGGAAGTTAAATCACGTGTTTTGCATCGATTTGAAGCTAAAGCTTCTACATCGCATTGATTTGAAGCTAAATCATGTGTCTCGCATGGAATTGAAGCTTCCTCGTTTGTTCCTACAGCTTTTGAAGCTATATCACTTATATCGCAAGTATCTGATGCTAAATCATATGTGTCGCATGGATTTGAAGCTGAACCTACTACATCGCATTGATTTGAAGCTAAATCTTGTGTATCACATGGATTTGAAGCTAAACCTTCCACTTCGCATTGATATGAAGCTAAATCATGTGTATCGCATGGATTTGAAGCTAACTCGTTTGTTTCGCATGCAGTTCTAGCTAAATAATGTATATCACAAGTATTTGTAGCTAAACCATTTGTTTTGCATGGATTTGAAGCTATGCCTTCTACTTCGCATTCATTTGAAGCTAAATCATGTGTATCGCATGGATTTGAAGTTAACTCGTTTGTTTCGCATGCAGTTGTAGCTAAATAATGTATATCACAAGTATTTGTAGTTAAACCATTTGTTTTGCATAGATTTGAAGCCAAGCCTTCTACTTCGCATTCATTTGAAGCTAAATCACTTGTTTCGCATGTATTTGAATCTAAGCCTTGTCCTTCGAATTGATTTGAAGCTAAATCATGTGTTTCGTATGGATTTGAAGCTAAACCTTCTACATCGCATTGATTTGAAGCTATACCTTCTATATTGTATTGATTTGAAGCTAAACCATCTACCTCTTATTGATTTGAAGCAAACCTTCTACATCGCATTGATTTGAAGATAAATCGTGTGTTTCGCATGGATTTGAAGCTAACTCGTTAGTTTCGCTTGCAGTTGTAGCTAAATAATCTATATCGCTAGTATTTGTAGCGAAACCATTTCTTTCGCATGGATTTGAAGCTACGCCTTCTACTTGGCATTGATTTGAAGCTAAATCATTTGTTTCGCATGGAATTGAAGCCACCTCGTTTGTTCCTCCAGCTTTTGAAGCTATATCACTTATATCGCAAGTATTTGAAGCTAAATCATATGTGTCACATGGATTTGAAGCTGAACATTCTACATCGCAAGTGTTTGAAGCTAAATCATGTGTATCGCGTGGATTTTGAAGCTAACTCGTTTGATTAGTCTGCATTTGAAGCTATATCACTTATACCCCAAGTGTTTGAAGCTAAATCATTTGTTTCCCGTGAATTTGAAGCTAAACCTTCTACATCGCATTGATTAGAAGCTAAATCATGTGACTCGCATGGATTTGAAGCTAAGCCTTCTACTTGGCATTCATCTGAAGCTAAATCATTTTTTTCGCATGGATTTGAATCTAAGCCTTGCCCTTCGAATTGATTTGAAGCTAAATCATGTGTTTCGTATGGATTTGAAGCTAAACCTTCTACATCGAATTCATTTGAAGCTAAACCTTCTATAATCTATTGATTTGAAGCTAAACCTTCTACCTCTTATTGATTTGAAGCTAAACCTACTACATCGCATTGATTTGAAGCTAAATCTTGTGTATCGCATGTATTTGAAGCAAACTATCTACATCGCATTGATTTGAAGCTTAATCATGTGTATCGCATGGATTTGAAGCTATACCTTCTACATCGCATAGATTTGCAGCTAAATCATGTGTTTCGCATGGATTTGAAGCTAACTCGTTCGTTTCGCCTGCATTTGAATCTACATCACTTATATCGCTAGTATGTGAAGCTAAATCATGTGTATCGCGTGGATTTTGAAGCTAACTCGTTTGATTAGTCTTCATTTGAAGCTATACCACTTACACCCCAAGTGTTTGAAGCTAAATCATATGTTTCGCGTGAATTTGAAGCTTAACCTCCCACATCACATTGATTTGAAGCTAAATCATTTGTTTCGCATGGAATTGAAGCCACCTCGTTTGTTCCTCCAGCTTTTGAAGCTATATCACTTATATCGCAAGTATTTGAAGCTAAATCATATTTGTCGCATGGATTTGAAGCTGAACATTCTACATCGCATTGATTTGAAGCTAAATCTTGTGTATCGCATGGATTTGAAGCTAACTCGTTCGTTTTGCCTGCAGTTGAATCTACATCACTTATATCGCAAGTGTTTGAAGCTAAATCATGTGTATCGCGTGGATTTTGAAGCTAACTCGTTTGATTAGTCTGCATTTGAAGCTATATCACTTATACCCCAAGTGTTTGAAGCTAAATCATTTGTTTCCCGTGAATTTGAAGCTAAACCTTCTACATCGCATTGATTAGAAGCTAAATCATGTGACTCGCATGGATTTGAAGCTAAGCCTTCTACTTGGCATTCATCTGAAGCTAAATCATTTGTTTCGCATGGATTTGAATCTAAGCCTTGCCCTTCGAATTGATTTGAAGCTAAATCATGTGTTTCGTATGGATTTGAAGCTAAACCTTCTACATCGAATTGATTTGAGCTAAACCTTCTATAATCTATTGATTTGAAGCTAAACCTTCTACCTCTTATTGATTTGAAGCTAAACCTACTACATCGCATTGATTTGAAGCTAAATCTTGTGTATCGCATGTATTTGAAGCAAACTATCTACATCGCATTGATTTGAAGCTTAATCATGTGTATCGCATGGATTTGAAGCTATACCTTCTACATCGCATAGATTTGCAGCTAAATCATGTGTTTCGCATGGATTTGAAGCTAACTCGTTCGTTTCGCCTGCAGTTGAATCTACATCACTTATATCGCTAGTATGTGAAGCTAAATCATGTGTATCGCGTGGATTTTGAAGCTAACTCGTTTGATTAGTCTTCATTTGAAGCTATACCACTTACACCCCAAGTGTTTGAAGCTATATAATTTGTTTCGCATGGATTTGAAACTAAACCATCTTCATCGCATTGATTTGCAGCTAAATCATGTGTTTCGCATGGATTTGAAGCTAACTCGTTCGTTGCGCATGCAGTTAAATCTAAATAACGTATATCACAAGTATTTGAAGCTAAACCACTTAATTCGCATGGTTTTGAAGCTAACCCTTCTACTTCGCATTAATTGGAAGATAAATCACGTGTTTTGCATGGATTTGAATCTAAATCATTTGATTCGCATGGATTTGAAGCTAAGCCTTCTACTTCGCATTAATTGGAAGTTAAATCACGTGTTTTGCATGGATTTGAAGCTAAACCGTCTACATCGCATTCATTTGAAGCTCAATCATGTGTTTCGCATGCAGTTGAAGCTAAACCATGCCTTTCACAAGTATTTGAAGATGAACCATTTGAATCGCATTGATTTGAACCCGACCCTTCTACTTCGCACTGATTTGCAGCTAAATAATGTGTTTCGCGTGGATTTGAAGCTAAACCTTCTACATCGCATTGATTTGCAGCTGAATCATGTGTTTCGCATAGATTTGAAGCCAACTCGTTTGTTCCTCCTGCCTTTGAAGCTATATCACTTATATCGCACGGATTTGAAGCTGAACCTTCTACATCGCATTGATTTGAAGCTAAATCATGTGTATCGCATGGATTTGAAGCTAACTCGTTTGTTTCGCATGCAGTTGTAGCTAAATAATGTATATCACAAGTATTTGTAGCTAAACCATTTGTTTGGCATGGATTTGAAGCTAAGCCTTCTACTTCGCATTCATTTGAAGCTAAATCACTTGTTTCGCATGTATTTGAATCTAAGCCTTGTCCTTCGAATTGATTTGAAGCTAAATCATGTGTTTCGTATGGATTTGAAGCTAAACCTTCTACATCGCATTGATTTGAAGCTATACCTTCTATATTGTATTGATTTGAAGCTAAACCATCTACCTCTTATTGATTTGAAGCAAACCTTCTACATCGCATTGATTTGAAGATAAATCGTGTGTTTCGCATGGATTTGAAGCTAACTCGTTAGTTTCGCTTGCAGTTGTAGCTAAATAATCTATATCGCTAGTATTTGTAGCGAAACCATTTCTTTCGCATGGATTTGAAGCTACGCCTTCTACTTGGCATTGATTTGAAGCTAAATCATTTGTTTCGCATGGAATTGAAGCCACCTCGTTTGTTCCTCCAGCTTTTGAAGCTATATCACTTATATCGCAAGTATTTGAAGCTAAATCATATGTGTCACATGGATTTGAAGCTGAACATTCTACATCGCAAGTGTTTGAAGCTAAATCATGTGTATCGCGTGGATTTTGAAGCTAACTCGTTTGATTAGTCTGCATTTGAAGCTATATCACTTATACCCCAAGTGTTTGAAGCTAAATCATTTGTTTCCCGTGAATTTGAAGCTAAACCTTCTACATCGCATTGATTAGAAGCTAAATCATGTGACTCGCATGGATTTGAAGCTAAGCCTTCTACTTGGCATTCATCTGAAGCTAAATCATTTTTTTCGCATGGATTTGAATCTAAGCCTTGCCCTTCGAATTGATTTGAAGCTAAATCATGTGTTTCGTATGGATTTGAAGCTAAACCTTCTACATCGAATTCATTTGAAGCTAAACCTTCTATAATCTATTGATTTGAAGCTAAACCTTCTACCTCTTATTGATTTGAAGCTAAACCTACTACATCGCATTGATTTGAAGCTAAATCTTGTGTATCGCATGTATTTGAAGCAAACTATCTACATCGCATTGATTTGAAGCTTAATCATGTGTATCGCATGGATTTGAAGCTATACCTTCTACATCGCATAGATTTGCAGCTAAATCATGTGTTTCGCATGGATTTGAAGCTAACTCGTTCGTTTCGCCTGCAGTTGAATCTACATCACTTATATCGCTAGTATGTGAAGCTAAATCATGTGTATCGCGTGGAATTGAAGCTACCTCGTTTGTTCCTACAGCTTTAAAAGCTATATCACTTATATCGCAAGTATTTGAAGCTAAATCATATGTGTCGAATGGATTTGAAGCTGAATCTACTACATCGCATTGATTTGAAGCTAAATCTTGTGTATGGCATGGATTTGAAGCTAAACCTTCTACATCCCATTGATTTGAAGCTAAATCGTGTGTATCGCATGGATTTGAAGTTAACTCGTTTGTTTCGCATGCAGTTGTATCTAAATAATGTATATCACAAGTATTTGTAGATAAACCATTTGTTTTGCATGGATTTGAAGCCAAGCCATCTACTTCGCATTCATTTGAAGCTAAATCATTTGTTTCGCATGGATTTGAATCTATGCCTTATCCTTCGAATTGATTTGAATCTAAATCATGTGTGTCGTATGGATTTGAAGCGAAACCTTCCACATCGCATTTATTTGAAGCTAAACCTTCTATATTCTATTGATTTGAAGCTAAACCTTCTACCTCTTATTGATTTGAAGCTAAACCTTCTACATCGCAATGATTTGAAGATAAATCGTGTGATTCGCATGGATTTGAAGCTAACTCGTTAGTTTCGCATGCAGTTGTAGCTAAATAATGAATATCACAAGTATTTGTAGCTAAACCATTTGATTCGCATGGATTTGAAGCTAAGCCTTCTACTTCGCATTAATTGGAAGATAAATCACGTGTTTTGCATGGATTTGAAGCTAAACCTTCTACTTCGCATTGATTTGAGGCTAAATCATGTTTCTCGCATGGAATTGAAGCTACCTCGTTTTTTCCTACAGCTTTTGAAGCTATATCACTTATATCGCAAGAATTTGAAGCTAAATCATGTGTTTCGTATGGATTTGAAGCTAAACCAACTACATCGCATTGATTTGAAGCGAAACCTTCTACATTCTATTGATTTGAAGCTAAACCTTCTACCTCTTATTGTCTTCAAGCTAATCCTTCTACATCGCATTGATTTGCAGCTGAATCATGTGTTTCGCATCGATTTTAAGCTAACTCGTTCGTTTTGCCTGCAGTTGAATCTACATCACTTATATCGGAAGTGTTTGAAGCTAAATCATGTGTATCGCGTGGAATTGAAGCTTCCTCGTTTGTTCCTACAGCTTTTAAAGCTATATCACTTATATCGCAAGTATTTGAAGCTAAATCATATGTGTCGCATGGATTTGAAGCTGAACCAACTACATCGCATTGATTTGAAGCTAAATCTTGTGTATGGCATGGATTTGAAGCTAAACCTTCTACATCCCACTGATTTGAAGCTAAATCGTGTGTATCGCATGGATTTGAAGCTAATCCTTCTACATCGCATTGATTTGCAGCTGAATCATGTGTTTCGCATGGATTTGAAGCTAACTCGTTCGTTTTGCCTGCAGTTGAATCTACATCACATATATCGCAAGTGTTTGAAGCTAAATCATGTGTATCGCGTGGAATTGAAGCTACCTCGTTTGTTCCTACAGCTTTAAAAGCTATATCACTTATATCGCAAGTATTTGAAGCTAAATCATATGTGTCGCATGGATTTGAAGCTGAATCTACTACATCGCATTGATTTGAAGCTAAATCTTGTGTATGGCATGGATTTGAAGCTAAACCTTCTACATCCCATTGATTTGAAGCTAAATCGTGTGTATCGCATGGATTTGAAGCTAATCCTTCTACATCGCATTGATTTGCAGCTGAATCATGTGTTTCGCATGGATTTGAAGCTAACTCGTTCGTTTTGCCTGCAGTTGAATCTACATCACTTATATCGCAAGTGTTTGAAGCTAAATCATGTGTATCGCGTGGAATTGAAGCTACCTCGTTTGTTCCTACAGCTTTAAAAGCTATATCACTTATATCGCAAGTATTTGAAGCTAAATCATATGTGTCGCATGGATTTGAAGCTGAATCTACTACATCGCATTGATTTGAAGCTAAATCTTGTGTATGGCATGGATTTGAAGCTAAACCTTCTACATCCCATTGATTTGAAGCTAAATCGTGTGTATCGCATGGATTTGAAGCTAATCCTTCTACATCGCATTGATTTGCAGCTGAATCATGTGTTTCGCATGGATTTGAAGCTAACTCGTTCGTTTTGCCTGCAGTTGAATCTACATCACTTATATCGCAAGTGTTTGAAGCTAAATCATGTGTATCGCGTGGAATTGAAGCTACCTCGTTTGTTCCTACAGCTTTAAAAGCTATATCACTTATATCGCAAGTATTTGAAGCTAATCATATGTGTCGCATGGATTTGAAGCTGAATCTACTACATCGCATTGATTTGAAGCTAAATCTTGTGTAAGGCATGGATTTGAAGCTAAACCTTCTACATCCCATTGATTTGAAGCTAAATCGTGTGTATCGCATGGATTTGAAGTTAACTCGTTTGTTTCGCATGCAGTTGTATCTAAATAATGTATATCACAAGTATTTGTAGATAAACCATTTGTTTTGCATGGATTTGAAGCCAAGCCTTCTACTTCGCATTCATTTGAAGCTAATCATTTGTTTCGCATGGATTTGAATCTATGCCTTATCCTTCGAATTGATTTGAATCTAAATCATGTGTGTCGATGGATTTGAAGCTAAACCTTCTACATCGCATTGATTTGAGAAGCTAAATCATATAAATCGCATGGATTTGAAGCTAAGCCTTCTACTTCGCATTTATTTGAAGCTAAATCATTTGTTTCGCATGGATTTGAATCTAAGCCTTTGTCCTTCGAATTGATTTGAAGCTAAATCTTGTGTATGGCACGGATTTGTAGCTAAACCTTCTACATCGCATTGATTTGAAGCTAAATCATGTGTATCGCATGGATTTGAAGCTAACTCGTTTGTTTCGCATGCAGCTGTAGCTTAAATAATGTACATCACAAGTATTTGAAGATGAACCATTTGTTTCGCATGGATTTGAAGCTAAACTTTCTACATAGCTTTGATTTGAAGCTAACTCGTTTGTTTCGCATGCAGTTGAAGCTAAATCATGTCTTTCACAAGTATTTGAAGATGAACCATTTGAATCGCATGGATTTGAACCTGAGCCTTCTACTACGCACTGATTTGCAGCTAAGTAATGTGTATCGCATGGATTTGAAGCTAAACCTTCTTCATCGCATTGATGTGAAGATAAATCGTGTGTTTCGCATATATTTGAAGCTAACTCGTTAATTTCGCATGCAGTTGTAGCTAAATAATGTATATCACAAGTATTTGTAGCTAAACATTTGTTTCGCATGGATTTGAAGATAACACGTTCGTTTCGCCAGCAGTTGAATCTACATCACTTATATCGCTAGTATTTGAAGCTAAATCATGTGTTTCTCATTGATTTGAAGCTAATCATGTGTTTCGCATGCAGTGAAGCTAAATCATGTCTTTCACAAGTATTTGAAGATGAACCATTTGAATTGCATTGATTTGAACCCGAGCCTCCTACTTCGCACTGATTTGCAGCTAAATAATGTGTTTCGCATGGATTTGAAGCTAATCCTTCTACATCGCATTGATTTGCAGCTGAATCATGTGTTTCGCACGGATTGAAGCTAACTCGTTCGTTTTGCCTGCAGTTGAATCTACATCACTTATATCGCAAGTGTTTGAAGCTAAATCATGTGTATCGCGTGGAATTGAAGCTACCTCGTTTGTTCCTACAGCTTTAAAGCTATATCACTTATATCGCAAGTATTTGAAGCTAAATCATATGTGTCGCATGGATTTGAAGCTGAATCTACTACATCGCATTGATTTGAAGCTAAATCTTGTGTATGGCATGGATTTGAAGCTAAACCTCTACATCCCATTGATTTGAAGCTAAATCGTGTGTATCGCATGGATTTGAAGTTAACTCGTTTTGTTTCGCATTGCAGTTGTATCTAAATAATGTATATCACAAGTATTTGTAGCATAAACCATTTGTTTTGCAAGGATTTGAAGCCAAGCCTTCTACTTCGCATTCATTTGAAGCTAAATCATTTGTTTCGCATGGATTTGAATCTATGCCTTATCCTTCGAATTGATTGAATCTAAATCATGTGTGTCGTATGGATTTGAAGCGAACCTTCTACATCGCATTTATTCTGAAGCTAAACCTTCTATATTCTATTGATTTGAAGCTAAACCTTCTACCTCTTATTGATTTGAAGCTAAACCTTCTACATCGCATTGATTTGAAGATAAATCGTGTGTTTCGCATAGATTTGAAGCTAACTCGATAGTTTCGCATGCAGTTGTAGCTAAATAATGTATATCACAAGTATTTGTAGCTAAACCATTTGTTTTGCATGGATTTGAAGCTAAGCCTTGTCCTTCGAATTGATTTGAAGCTAAATCATGTGTTTCGTTTGGATTTGAAGCTAAACCTTCTACATCGCATTGATTTGAAGCTAAATCATGTGTCTCGCATGGAATTGAAGCTACCTTGTTTGTTCCTACCGCTTTTGAAGCTACATCACTTATATCGCAAGTATTTGAAGCTAAATCATATGTGTCGCATGTATTAGAATCTGAACCTACTACATCGCATTGATTTGAAGCTAAATCTTGTGTATCGCATGGATTTGAAGCTAAACCTTCTATATCGCATTGATCTGAAGCTAAATAATGTGAATCGCATGGATTTGAAGCTAACTCGTTCGTTTCGCATGCAATTGTAGCTAAATGACGTATATCACAAGTATTTGTAGCTAAACCATTTGTTTTGCATGGATTTGTAGCTAAGCCTTCTACTTCGCATTCATTTGAAGCTAAATCATTTGTTTCGCATGGATTTGAATCTCAGCCTTGTCCTTCGAATTGATTTGAAGCTAAATCATGTGTTTCGTATGGATTTGAAGCTAAACCTCCTACATCGCATTGATTTGAAGCTAAACCTACTTATATTCTATTGATTTGAAGCTAAACCTTCTATCTCTTATTGATTTGAAGCTAAAACTTCTACATCGCATCGATTTGAAGATAAATCGTGTGTTTCGCATGGATTTGAAGCTAACTCGTTAGTTTCGCATGCAGTTCTATCTAAATAATGTATATCACAAGTATTTGTAGCTAAACCAATTGTTTCGTATGGATTTGAAGCTCACGCCTTCTACTTCGCATTGATTTGAAGCTAAATCATTTGTTTCGCATGGATTTGAAGCTAAACCTTCTACATCGCATTGATTTGAAGCTAAATCATGTGTTTCGCATGCAGTTGAAGCTAAATCATGTCTTTCACAAGTATTTGAAGATGAACCATTTGATCGCATTGATTGAACCCGAGCCTTCTACTTCGCACTGATTTGCAGTTAAATAATGTGTTTCGCATGGATTTGAAGCTAAACGTTCTACATCGCATTGATTTGCAGCTGAATCATGTCTTTCGCATGGATTTGAAGTTAACTCGTTCGTTTCGCCTGTATTTGAAGCTATATCACTTATATTGCAGTATTTGAAGCTAAATCATGTGTATCGCATGGATTTGAAGCTAAATCTTCTACATCGCATTGATTTGAAGCTAAATCATTTGTTTCGTATGAATTTGAATCTAAGCCTTGTCCTTCGAATTGATTTGAAGCTAAATCATTTGTTTCGTATGGATTTGAAGTTAAACCTTCTACATCGCATTGATTTGAAGCTAAACCTTCTACATTCTATTGATTTGAAGCTAAACCTTCTACATTGCATTGATTTGAAGCGAAACCTTCTACATTCATTGATTTGAAGCTAAACCTTCTACCTCTTATTGTTTTGAAGCTAACCTTGTACTTCGCATTGATTTGCAGCTAAATCATGTGTTTCGCATGGATTTGAAGCTAACTCGTTCGTTTCGCTGCAGTTGAATCTACATCACTTATATCGCTAGTATTTGAAGCTAAATCATATGTGTCGCATGGATTTGAAGCTGAACCTACTACATCGCATTCATTTGAAGCTAAATCTTGTGTATCGCATGGATTTGAAGCTAAACCTTCTACATCGCATTGATTTGAAGCTAAATCATTTGTTTCGCATGGATTTGAATCTAAGCCTTGTCCTTCGAATTGATTTGAAGCTAAATCATGTGTTTCGTTATGGATTTGAAGCTAAACCTTCTACATCGCATTGATTTGAAGCTAAACCTTCTACATTCTATTGATTTGAGGCTAAACCTTCTTCATCGCACTGATTTGCAGCTAAATCATGTGTTCCGCATGGATTTGAAGCTAACTCGTTCGTTGCGCATGCAGTTAGATCTAAATAACGTATATCACAAGTATTTGAAGCTAAACCATTTGATTCGCATGGATTTGAAGCTAAGCCTTCTACTTCGCATTAATTGGAAGTTAAATCACGTGTTTTGCATGGATTTGAAGCTAAACCTTCTACATCGCATTGATTTGAAGCTAAATCATGTGTTTCGCATGCAGTTGAAGCTAAATCATGTCTTTCACAAGTATTTGAAGATGAACCATTTGAATCGCAATGATTTGAACCCGACCCTTCATACTTCGCACTGATTTGCAGCTAAATAATGTGTTTCGCATGGATTTGAAGCTAAACCTTCTACATCGCATTGATTTGAAGCTAAATCATGTTTCTCGCATGGAATTGAAGCTACCTCGTTTGTTCCTACAGCTTTTTGAACCTATATCACTTATATCGCAAGTATTTGAAACTAAATCATATGTGTCGCATGGATTTGAAGCTGAACCTACTACATCGCATTGATTTGAAGCTAAATCTTGTGTATCGCATGGATTTGAAGCTAAACCTTCTACATCGCATTGATTTGAAGCTAAATCATGTATATAGCATGGATTTGAAGCTATCTCGTTTGTTTCGCAATGCAGTTGTAGCTAAATAGTGTATATCACATGTATTTGTACCTAAACCATTTGTTTTGCATGGATTTGAAGCTAAGCCTTCTACTTCGCATTCATTTGAAGCTAAATCATTTGTTTCGCATTGATTTGAATCTAAGCCTTGTCCTTCGAATTGATTTGAAGCTAAATCATGTGTTTCGTATGGATTTGAAGCTAAACCTTCTACATCGCATTGATTTGAAGCTAAACCTTCTATATTCTATTGATTTGAAGCTGAACCTTCACCTCTTATTGATTTGAAGCTAAACCATCTACATCGCATTGATTTGAAGCTAAATCTTGTGTATCGCATGGATTTGAAGCTAAACCTTCTACATCGCATTGATTTGAAGCTAAATCATATAAATCGCATGGATTTGAAGCTAAGCCTTCTACTTCGCATTCATTTGAAGCTAAATCATTTGTTTCGCATGGATTTTGAATCTAAGCCTTGTCCTTCGAATTGATTTGAAGCTAAATCTTGTGTATGGCACGGATTTGTAGCTAAACCTTCTACATCGCATTGATTTGAAGCTAAATCATGTGTATCGCATGGATTTGAAGCTAACTCGTTCGTTTCGCATGCAGCTGTAGCTAAATGACGTATATCACAAGTAATTGTAGCTAAACATTGTTTTGCATGGATTTGTAGCTAAGCCTTCTACTTCGCATTCATTTGAAGCTAAATCATTTGTTTCGCATGGATTTGAATCTCAGCCTTGTCCTTCGAATTGATTTGAAGCTAAATCATGTGTTTCGTATGGATTGAAGCTAAACCTCCTACATCGCATTGATTTGAAGCTAAACCTACTATATTCTATTGATTTGAAGCTAAACCTTCTATCTCTTATTGATTTGTAAGCTAAAATTTCTACATCGCATCGATTTGAAGATAAATCGTGTGTTTCGCATGGATTTGAAGCTAACTCGTTAGTTTCGCATGCAGTTAAATCTAAATAACGTATATCACAAGTATGTGAAGCTAAACCATTTGATTCGCATCGATTTGAAGCTAAGACTTCTACTTCGCATTAATTGGAAGATAAATCACGTGTTTTGCATGGATTTGAAGCAAAACCTTCTACATCGCATTGATTTGAAGCTAAATCATGTGTTTCGCATGCAGTTGAAGCTAAATCATGTCTTTCACAAGTATTTGAAGATGAACCATTTGAATCGCATTGATTTGAACCCGAGCCTTCTACTTCGCACTGATTTGCAGTTAAATAATGTGTTTCGCATGGATTTGAAGCTAAACCTTCTACATCGCATTGATTAGCAGCTGAATCATGTCTTTCGCATGGATTTGAAGCTAACTCGTTCGTTTCGCCTGTATTTGAAGCTATATCACTTATATTGCAGTATTTGAAGCTAAATCATGTGTATCGCATGATTTGAAGCTAAACCTTCTACATCGCATTGATTTGAAGCTAAATCATGTGTTTCTCATTGATTTGAAGCTAAATCATGTGTTTCGCATGCAGTTGAAGCTAATCATGTCTTTCACAAGTATTTGAAGATGAACCATTTGAATTGCATTGATTTGAACCCGAGCCTTCTACTTCGCACTGATTTGCAGCTAAATAATGTGTTTCGCATGGATTTGAAGCTAATCCTTCTACATCGCATTGATTTGCAGCTGAATCATGTGTTTCGCATGGATTTGAAGCTAACTCGTTCGTTTTGCCTGCAGTTGAATCTACATCACTTATATCGCAAGTGTTTGAAGCTAAATCATGTGTATCGCGTGGAATTGAAGCTACCTCGTTTGTTGCTACAGCTTTAAAAGCTATATCACTTATATCGCAAGTATTTGAAGCTAAATCATATGTGTCGCATGGATTTGAAGCTGAATCTACTACATCGCATTGATTTGAAGCTAAATCTTGTGTATGGCATGGATTTGAAGCTAAACCTTCTACATCCCATTGATTTGAAGCTAAATCGTGTGTATCGCATGGATTTGAAGTTAACTCGTTTGTTTCGCATGCAGTTGTATCTAAATAATGTATATCACAAGTATTTGTAGATAAACCATTTGTTTTGCATGGATTTGAAGCCAAGCCTTCTACTTCGCATTCATTTGAAGCTAAATCATTTGTTTCGCATGGATTTGAATCTATGCCTTATCCTTCGAATTGATTTGAATCTAAATCATGTGTGTCGTATGGATTTGAAGCTAAACCTTCTACATCGCATTGATTTGAAGCTAAATCATATAAATCGCATGGATTTGAAGCTAAGCCTTCTACTTCGCATTTATTTGAAGCTAAATCATTTGTTTCGCATGGATTTGAATCTAAGCCTTGTCCTTCGAATTGATTTGAAGCTAAATCTTGTGTATGGCACGGATTTGTAGCTAAACCTTCTACATCGCATTGATTTGAAGCTAAATCATGTGTATCGCATGGATTTGAAGCTAACTCGTTTGTTTCGCATGCAGCTGTAGCTAAATAATGTACATCACAAGTATTTGTAGATGAACCATTTGTTTCGCATGCAGTTGAAGCTAAATCATGTCTTTCACAAGTATTTGAAGATGAACCATTTGAATCGCATGGATTTGAACCTGAGCCTTCTACTACGCACTGATTTGCAGCTAAGTAATGTGTATCGCATGGATTTGAAGCTAAACCTTCTTCATCGCATTGATGTGAAGATAAATCGTGTGTTTCGCATATATTTGAAGCTAACTCGTTAATTTCGCATGCAGTTGTAGCTAAATAATGTATATCACAAGTATTTGTAGCTAAACCATTTGTTTCGCATGGATTTGAAGATAACACGTTCGTTTCGCCAGCAGTTGAATCTACATCACTTATATCGCTAGTATTTGAAGCTAAATCATGTGTTTCTCATTGATTTGAAGCTAAATCATGTGTTTCGCATGCAGTTGAAGCTAAATCATGTCTTTCACAAGTATTTGAAGATGAACCATTTGAATTGCATTGATTTGAACCCGAGCCTTCTACTTCGCACTGATTTGCAGCTAAATAATGTGTTTCGCATGGATTTGAAGCTAATCCTTCTACATCGCATTGATTTGCAGCTGAATCATGTGTTTCGCACGGATTTGAAGCTAACTCGTTCGTTTTGCCTGCAGTTGAATCTACATCACTTATATCGCAAGTGTTTGAAGCTAAATCATGTGTATCGCGTGGAATTGAAGCTACCTCGTTTGTTCCTACAGCTTTAAAAGCTATATCACTTATATCGCAAGTATTTGAAGCTAAATCATATGTGTCGCATGGATTTGAAGCTGAATCTACTACATCGCATTGATTTGAAGCTAAATCTTGTGTATGGCATGGATTTGAAGCTAAACCTTCTACATCCCATTGATTTGAAGCTAAATCGTGTGTATCGCATGGATTTGAAGTTAACTCGTTTGTTTCGCATGCAGTTGTATCTAAATAATGTATATCACAAGTATTTGTAGATAAACCATTTGTTTTGCATGGATTTGAAGCCAAGCCTTCTACTTCGCATTCATTTGAAGCTAAATCATTTGTTTCGCATGGATTTGAATCTATGCCTTATCCTTCGAATTGATTTGAATCTAAATCATGTGTGTCGTATGGATTTGAAGCGAAACCTTCTACATCGCATTTATTTGAAGCTAAACCTTCTATATTCTATTGATTTGAAGCTAAACCTTCTACCTCTTATTGATTTGAAGCTAAACCTTCTACATCGCATTGATTTGAAGATAAATCGTGTGTTTCGCATAGATTTGAAGCTAACTCGTTAGTTTCGCATGCAGTTGTAGCTAAATAATGTATATCACAAGTATTTGTAGCTAAACCATTTGTTTTGCATGGATTTGAAGCTAAGCCTTGTCCTTCGAATTGATTTGAAGCTAAATCATGTGTTTCGTTTGGATTTGAAGCTAAACCTTCTACATCGCATTGATTTGAAGCTAAATCATGTGTCTCGCATAGAATTGAAGCTACCTCGTTTGTTCCTACCGCTTTTGAAGCTACATCACTTATATCGCAAGTATTTGAAGCTAAATCATATGTGTCGCATGTATTAGAATCTGAACCTACTACATCGCATTGATTTGAAGCTAAATCTTGTGTATCGCATGGATTTGAAGCTAAACCTTCTATATCGCATTGATCTGAAGCTAAATAATGTGAATCGCATGGATTTGAAGCTAACTCGTTCGTTTCGCATGCAATTGTAGCTAAATGACGTATATCACAAGTATTTGTAGCTAAACCATTTGTTTTGCATGGATTTGTAGCTAAGCCTTCTACTTCGCATTCATTTGAAGCTAAATCATTTGTTTCGCATGGATTTGAATCTCAGCCTTGTCCTTCGAATTGATTTGAAGCTAAATCATGTGTTTCGTATGGATTTGAAGCTAAACCTCCTGCATCGCATTGATTTGAAGCTAAACCTACTATATTCTATTGATTTGAAGCTAAACCTTCTATCTCTTATTGATTTGAAGCTAAAACTTCTACATCGCATCGATTTGAAGATAAATCGTGTGTTTCGCATGGATTTGAAGCTAACTCGTTAGTTTCGCATGCAGTTCTATCTAAATAATGTATATCACAAGTATTTGTAGCTAAACCAATTGTTTCGTATGGATTTGAAGCTACGCCTTCTACTTCGCATTGATTTGAAGCTAAATCATTTGTTTCGCATGGATTTGAAGCTAAACCTTCTACATCGCATTGATTTGAAGCTAAATCATGTGTTTCGCATGCAGTTGAAGCTAAATCATGTCTTTCACAAGTATTTGAAGATGAACCATTTGAATCGCATTGATTTGAACCCGAGCCTTCTACTTCGCACTGATTTGCAGTTAAATAATGTGTTTCGCATGGATTTGAAGCTAAACGTTCTACATCGCATTGATTTGCAGCTGAATCATGTCTTTCGCATGGATTTGAAGTTAACTCGTTCGTTTCGCCTGTATTTGAAGCTATATCACTTATATTGCAGTATTTGAAGCTAAATCATGTGTAT
The DNA here is from genome assembly GCF_051020955.1 of Megalopta genalis. Classification (NCBI taxonomy): domain Eukaryota; kingdom Metazoa; phylum Arthropoda; class Insecta; order Hymenoptera; family Halictidae; genus Megalopta; species Megalopta genalis. The sequence goes on along the minus strand of NW_027477035.1, from coordinate 21,900 downwards.
CGCATGGATTTGAAGCTAAATCTTCTACATCGCATTGATTTGAAGCTAAATCATTTGTTTCGTATGAATTTGAATCTAAGCCTTGTCCTTCGAATTGATTTGAAGCTAAATCATTTGTTTCGTATGGATTTGAAGTTAAACCTTCTACATGGCATTGATTTGAAGCTAAACCTTCTACATTCTATTGATTTGAAGCTAAACCTTCAACATTGCATTGATTTGAAGCGAAACCTTCTACATTCCATTGATTTGAAGCTAAACCTTCTACCTCTTATTGTTTTGAAGCTAAACCTTGTACTTCGCATTGATTTGCAGCTAAATCATGTGTTTCGCATGGATTTGAAGCTAACTCGTTCGTTTCGCCTGCAGTTGAATCTACATCACTTATATCGCTAGTATTTGAAGCTAAATCATATGTGTCGCATGGATTTGAAGCTGAACCTACTACATCGCATTCATTTGAAGCTAAATCTTGTGTATCGCATGGATTTGAAGCTAAACCTTCTACATCGCATTGATTTGAAGCTAAATCATTTGTTTCGCATGGATTTGAATCTAAGCCTTGTCCTTCGAATTGATTTGAAGCTAAATCATGTGTTTCGTATGGATTTGAAGCTAAACCTTCTACATCGCATTGATTTGAAGCTAAACCTTCTACATTCTATTGATTTGAGGCTAAACCTTCTTCATCGCACTGATTTGCAGCTAAATCATGTGTTCCGCATGGATTTGAAGCTAACTCGTTCGTTGCGCATGCAGTTAGATCTAAATAACGTATATCACAAGTATTTGAAGCTAAACCATTTGATTCGCATGGATTTGAAGCTAAGCCTTCTACTTCGCATTAATTGGAAGTTAAATCACGTGTTTTGCATGGATTTGAAGCTAAACCTTCTACATCGCATTGATTTGAAGCTAAATCATGTGTTTCGCATGCAGTTGAAGCTAAATCATGTCTTTCACAAGTATTTGAAGATGAACCATTTGAATCGCAATGATTTGAACCCGACCCTTCTACTTCGCACTGATTTGCAGCTAAATAATGTGTTTCGCATGGATTTGAAGCTAAACCTTCTACATCGCATTGATTTGAAGCTAAATCATGTTTCTCGCATGGAATTGAAGCTACCTCGTTTGTTCCTACAGCTTTTGAACCTATATCACTTATATCGCAAGTATTTGAAACTAAATCATATGTGTCGCATGGATTTGAAGCTGAACCTACTACATCGCATTGATTTGAAGCTAAATCTTGTGTATCGCATGGATTTGAAGCTAAACCTTCTACATCGCATTGATTTGAAGCTAAATCATGTATATAGCATGGATTTGAAGCTATCTCGTTTGTTTCGCATGCAGTTGTAGCTAAATAGTGTATATCACATGTATTTGTACCTAAACCATTTGTTTTGCATGGATTTGAAGCTAAGCCTTCTACTTCGCATTCATTTGAAGCTAAATCATTTGTTTCGCATTGATTTGAATCTAAGCCTTGTCCTTCGAATTGATTTGAAGCTAAATCATGTGTTTCGTATGGATTTGAAGCTAAACCTTCTACATCGCATTGATTTGAAGCTAAACCTTCTATATTCTATTGATTTGAAGCTGAACCTTCACCTCTTATTGATTTGAAGCTAAACCATCTACATCGCATTGATTTGAAGCTAAATCTTGTGTATCGCATGGATTTGAAGCTAAACCTTCTACATCGCATTGATTTGAAGCTAAATCATATAAATCGCATGGATTTGAAGCTAAGCCTTCTACTTCGCATTCATTTGAAGCTAAATCATTTGTTTCGCATGGATTTGAATCTAAGCCTTGTCCTTCGAATTGATTTGAAGCTAAATCTTGTGTATGGCACGGATTTGTAGCTAAACCTTCTACATCGCATTGATTTGAAGCTAAATCATGTGTATCGCATGGATTTGAAGCTAACTCGTTCGTTTCGCATGCAGCTGTAGCTAAATGACGTATATCACAAGTATTTGTAGCTAAACCATTTGTTTTGCATGGATTTGTAGCTAAGCCTTCTACTTCGCATTCATTTGAAGCTAAATCATTTGTTTCGCATGGATTTGAATCTCAGCCTTGTCCTTCGAATTGATTTGAAGCTAAATCATGTGTTTCGTATGGATTTGAAGCTAAACCTCCTACATCGCATTGATTTGAAGCTAAACCTACTATATTCTATTGATTTGAAGCTAAACCTTCTATCTCTTATTGATTTGAAGCTAAAATTTCTACATCGCATCGATTTGAAGATAAATCGTGTGTTTCGCATGGATTTGAAGCTAACTCGTTAGTTTCGCATGCAGTTAAATCTAAATAACGTATATCACAAGTATGTGAAGCTAAACCATTTCATTCGCATCGATTTGAAGCTAAGACTTCTACTTCGCATTAATTGGAAGATAAATCACGTGTTTTGCATGGATTTGAAGCAAAACCTTCTACATCGCATTGATTTGAAGCTAAATCATGTGTTTCGCATGCAGTTGAAGCTAAATCATGTCTTTCACAAGTATTTGAAGATGAACCATTTGAATCGCATTGATTTGAACCCGAGCCTTCTACTTCGCACTGATTTGCAGTTAAATAATGTGTTTCGCATGGATTTGAAGCTAAACCTTCTACATCGCATTGATTAGCAGCTGAATCATGTCTTTCGCATGGATTTGAAGCTAACTCGTTCGTTTCGCCTGTATTTGAAGCTATATCACTTATATTGCAGTATTTGAAGCTAAATCATGTGTATCGCATGGATTTGAAGCTAAACCTTCTACATCGCATTGATTTGAAGCTAAATCATGTGTTTCTCATTGATTTGAAGCTAAATCATGTGTTTCGCATGCAGTTGAAGCTAAATCATGTCTTTCACAAGTATTTGAAGATGAACCATTTGAATTGCATTGATTTGAACCCGAGCCTTCTACTTCGCACTGATTTGCAGCTAAATAATGTGTTTCGCATGGATTTGAAGCTAATCCTTCTACATCGCATTGATTTGCAGCTGAATCGTGTGTTTCGCATGGATTTGAAGCTAACTCGTTCGTTTTGCCTGCAGTTGAATCTACATCACTTATATCGCAAGTGTTTGAAGCTAAATCATGTGTATCGCGTGGAATTGAAGCTACCTCGTTTGTTGCTACAGCTTTAAAAGCTATATCACTTATATCGCAAGTATTTGAAGCTAAATCATATGTGTCGCATGGATTTGAAGCTGAATCTACTACATCGCATTGATTTGAAGCTAAATCTTGTGTATGGCATGGATTTGAAGCTAAACCTTCTACATCCCATTGATTTGAAGCTAAATCGTGTGTATCGCATGGATTTGAAGTTAACTCGTTTGTTTCGCATGCAGTTGTATCTAAATAATGTATATCACAAGTATTTGTAGATAAACCATTTGTTTTGCATGGATTTGAAGCCAAGCCTTCTACTTCGCATTCATTTGAAGCTAAATCATTTGTTTCGCATGGATTTGAATCTATGCCTTATCCTTCGAATTGATTTGAATCTAAATCATGTGTGTCGTATGGATTTGAAGCTAAACCTTCTACATCGCATTGATTTGAAGCTAAATCATATAAATCGCATGGATTTGAAGCTAAGCCTTCTACTTCGCATTTATTTGAAGCTAAATCATTTGTTTCGCATGGATTTGAATCTAAGCCTTGTCCTTCGAATTGATTTGAAGCTAAATCTTGTGTATGGCACGGATTTGTAGCTAAACCTTCTACATCGCATTGATTTGAAGCTAAATCATGTGTATCGCATGGATTTGAAGCTAACTCGTTTGTTTCGCATGCAGCTGTAGCTAAATAATGTACATCACAAGTATTTGTAGATGAACCATTTGTTTCGCATGGATTTGAAGCTAAACTTTCTACATAGCTTTGATTTGAAGCTAACTCGTTTGTTTCGCATGCAGTTGAAGCTAAATCATGTCTTTCACAAGTATTTGGAGATGAACCATTTGAATCGCATGGATTTGAACCTGAGCCTTCTACTACGCACTGATTTGCAGCTAAGTAATGTGTATCGCATGGATTTGAAGCTAAACCTTCTTCATCGCATTGATGTGAAGATAAATCGTGTGTTTCGCATATGTTTGAAGCTAACTCGTTAATTTCGCATGCAGTTGTAGCTAAATAATGTATATCACAAGTATTTGTAGCTAAACCATTTGTTTCGCATGGATTTGAAGATAACACGTTCGTTTCGCCAGCAGTTGAATCTACATCACTTATATCGCTAGTATTTGAAGCTAAATCATGTGTTTCTCATTGATTTGAAGCTAAATCATGTGTTTCGCATGCAGTTGAAGCTAAATCATGTCTTTCACAAGTATTTGAAGATGAACCATTTGAATTGCATTGATTTGAACCCGAGCCTTCTACTTCGCACTGATTTGCAGCTAAATAATGTGTTTCGCATGGATTTGAAGCTAATCCTTCTACATCGCATTGATTTGCAGCTGAATCATGTGTTTCGCACGGATTTGAAGCTAACTCGTTCGTTTTGCCTGCAGTTGAATCTACATCACTTATATCGCAAGTGTTTGAAGCTAAATCATGTGTATCGCGTGGAATTGAAGCTACCTCGTTTGTTCCTACAGCTTTAAAAGCTATATCACTTATATCGCAAGTATTTGAAGCTAAATCATATGTGTCGCATGGATTTGAAGCTGAATCTACTACATCGCATTGATTTGAAGCTAAATCTTGTGTATGGCATGGATTTGAAGCTAAACCTTCTACATCCCATTGATTTGAAGCTAAATCGTGTGTATCGCATGGATTTGAAGTTAACTCGTTTGTTTCGCATGCAGTTGTATCTAAATAATGTATATCACAAGTATTTGTAGATAAACCATTTGTTTTGCATGGATTTGAAGCCAAGCCTTCTACTTCGCATTCATTTGAAGCTAAATCATTTGTTTCGCATGGATTTGAATCTATGCCTTATCCTTCGAATTGATTTGAATCTAAATCATGTGTGTCGTATGGATTTGAAGCGAAACCTTCTACATCGCATTTATTTGAAGCTAAACCTTCTATATTCTATTGATTTGAAGCTAAACCTTCTACCTCTTATTGATTTGAAGCTAAATCTTCTACATCGCATTGATTTGAAGATAAATCGTGTGTTTCGCATAGATTTGAAGCTAACTCGTTAGTTTCGCATGCAGTTGTAGCTAAATAATGTATATCACAAGTATTTGTAGCTAAACCATTTGTTTTGCATGGATTTGAAGCTAAGCCTTGTCCTTCGAATTGATTTGAAGCTAAATCATGTGTTTCGTTTGGATTTGAAGCTAAACCTTCTACATCGCATTGATTTGAAGCTAAATCATGTGTCTCGCATAGAATTGAAGCTACCTCGTTTGTTCCTACCGCTTTTGAAGCTACATCACTTATATCGCAAGTATTTGAAGCTAAATCATATGTGTCGCATGTATTAGAATCTGAACCTACTACATCGCATTGATTTGAAGCTAAATCTTGTGTATCGCATGGATTTGAAGCTAAACCTTCTATATCGCATTGATCTGAAGCTAAATAATGTGAATCGCATGGATTTGAAGCTAACTCGTTCGTTTCGCATGCAATTGTAGCTAAATGACGTATATCACAAGTATTTGTAGCTAAACCATTTGTTTTGCATGGATTTGTAGCTAAGCCTTCTACTTCGCATTCATTTGAAGCTAAATCATTTGTTTCGCATGGATTTGAATCTCAGCCTTGTCCTTCGAATTGATTTGAAGCTAAATCATGTGTTTCGTATGGATTTGAAGCTAAACCTCCTACATCGCATTGATTTGAAGCTAAACCTACTATATTCTATTGATTTGAAGCTAAACCTTCTATCTCTTATTGATTTGAAGCTAAAACTTCTACATCGCATCGATTTGAAGATAAATCGTGTGTTTCGCATGGATTTGAAGCTAACTCGTTAGTTTCGCATGCAGTTCTATCTAAATAATGTATATCACAAGTATTTGTAGCTAAACCAATTGTTTCGTATGGATTTGAAGCTACGCCTTCTACTTCGCATTGATTTGAAGCTAAATCATTTGTTTCGCATGGATTTGAAGCTAAACCTTCTACATCGCATTGATTTGCAGCTAAATCATGTGTTTCGCATGGATTTGAAGATAACTCGTTCTGTTCGCCTGCAGTTGAATCTACATGACTTATATCGCTAGTATTTGAAGCTAAATCATGTGTATCGCGTGGATTTTGAGGCTAACTCGTTTGATTAGTCTTCATTTGAAGCTATATCACTTACACCCCAAGCGTTTGAAGCTATATCATTTGTTTCGCATGGATTTGAAGCTAATCCTTCTTCATCGCATTGATTTGCAGCTAAATCATGTGTTTCGCATGGATTTGAAACTAACTCGATCTTTGCGCATGCAGTTAAATCTAAATAACGTATATCACAAGTATGTGAAGCTAAACCATTTGATTCGCATCGATTTGAAGCTAAGACTTCTACTTCGCATTAATTGGAAGATAAATCACGTGTTTTGCATGGATTTGAAGCAAAACCTTCTACATCGCATTGATTTGAAGCTAAATCATGTGTTTCGCATGCAGTTGAAGCTAAATCATGTCTTTCACAAGTATTTGAAGATGAACCATTTGAATCGCATTGATTTGAACCCGAGCCTTCTACTTCGCACTGATTTGCAGTTGAATAATGTGTTTCGCATGGATTTGAAGCTAAACCTTCTACATCGCATTGATTTGCAGCTGAATCATGTCTTTCGCATGGATTTGAAGCTAACTCGTTCGTTTCGCCTGTATTTGAAGCTATATCACTTATATTGCAGTATTTGAAGCTAAATCATGTGTATCGCATGGATTTGAAGCTAAACCTTCTACATCGCATTGATTTGAAGCTAAATCATTTGTTTCGTATGAATTTGAATCTAAGCCTTGTCCTTCGAATTGATTTGAAGCTAAATCATTTGTTTCGTATGGATTTGAAGTTAAACCTTCTACATCGCATTGATTTGAAGCTAAACCTTCTACATTCTATTGATTTGAAGCTAAACCTTCTACATTGCATTGATTTGAAGCGAAACCTTCTACATTCCATTGATTTGAAGCTAAACCTTCTACCTCTTATTGTTTTGAAGCTAAACCTTGTACTTCGCATTGATTTGCAGCTAAATCATGTGTTTCGCATGGATTTGAAGCTAACTCGTTCGTTTCGCCTGCAGTTGAATCTACATCACTTATATCGCTAGTATTTGAAGCTAAATCATATGTGTCGCATGGATTTGAAGCTGAACCTACTACATCGCATTCATTTGAAGCTAAATCTTGTGTATCGCATGGATTTGAAGCTAAACCTTCTACATCGCATTGATTTGAAGCTAAATCATTTGTTTCGCATGGATTTGAATCTAAGCCTTGTCCTTCGAATTGATTTGAAGCTAAATCATGTGTTTCGTATGGATTTGAAGCTAAACCTTCTACATCGCATTGATTTGAAGCTAAACCTTCTACATTCTATTGATTTGAGGCTAAACCTTCTTCATCGCACTGATTTGCAGCTAAATCATGTGTTCCGCATGGATTTGAAGCTAACTCGTTCGTTGCGCATGCAGTTAGATCTAAATAACGTATATCACAAGTATTTGAAGCTAAACCATTTGATTCGCATGGATTTGAAGCTAAGCCTTCTACTTCGCATTAATTGGAAGTTAAATCACGTGTTTTGCATGGATTTGAAGCTAAACCTTCTACATCGCATTGATTTGAAGCTAAATCATGTGTTTCGCATGCAGTTGAAGCTAAATCATGTCTTTCACAAGTATTTGAAGATGAACCATTTGAATCGCATTGATTTGAACCCGACCCTTCTACTTCGCACTGATTTGCAGCTAAATAATGTGTTTCGCATGGATTTGAAGCTAAACCTTCTACATCGCATTGATTTGAAGCTAAATCATGTTTCTCGCATGGAATTGAAGCTACCTCGTTTGTTCCTACAGCTTTTGAACCTATATCACTTATATCGCAAGTATTTGAAACTAAATCATATGTGTCGCATGGATTTGAAGCTGAACCTACTACATCGCATTGATTTGAAGCTAAATCTTGTGTATCGCATGGATTTGAAGCTAAACCTTCTACATCGCATTGATTTGAAGCTAAATCATGTATATAGCATGGATTTGAAGCTATCTCGTTTGTTTCGCATGCAGTTGTAGCTAAATAGTGTATATCACATGTATTTGTACCTAAACCATTTGTTTTGCATGGATTTGAAGCTAAGCCTTCTACTTCGCATTCATTTGAAGCTAAATCATTTGTTTCGCATTGATTTGAATCTAAGCCTTGTCCTTCGAATTGATTTGAAGCTAAATCATGTGTTTCGTATGGATTTGAAGCTAAACCTTCTACATCGCATTGATTTGAAGCTAAACCTTCTATATTCTATTGATTTGAAGCTGAACCTTCACCTCTTATTGATTTGAAGCTAAACCATCTACATCGCATTGATTTGAAGCTAAATCTTGTGTATCGCATGGATTTGAAGCTAAACCTTCTACATCGCATTGATTTGAAGCTAAATCATATGAATCGCATGGATTTGAAGCTAAGCCTTCTACTTCGCATTCATTTGAAGCTAAATCATTTGTTTCGCATGGATTTGAATCTAAGCCTTGTCCTTCGAATTGATTTGAAGCTAAATCTTGTGTATGGCACGGATTTGTAGCTAAACCTTCTACATCGCATTGATTTGAAGCTAGATCATGTGTATCGCATGGATTTGAAGCTAACTCGTTTGTTTCGCATGCAGCTGTAGCTAAATAATGTATATCACAAGTATTTGTAGATGAACCGTTTGTTTCGCATGGATTTGAAGCTAAACTTTCTACATAGCTTTGATTTGAAGCTAACTCGTTTGTTTCGCATGCAGTTGAAGCTAAATCATGTCTTTCACAAGTATTTGAAGATGAACCATTTGAATCGCATGGATTTGAACCTGAGCCTTCTACTACGCACTGATTTGCAGCTAAGTAATGTGTATCGCATGGATTTGAAGCTAAACCTTCTTCATCGCATTGATGTGAAGATAAATCGTGTGTTTCGCATATATTTGAAGCTAACTCGTTAATTTCGCATGCAGTTGTAGCTAAATAATGTATATCACAAGTATTTGTAGCTAAACCATTTGTTTCGCATGGATTTGAAGATAACACGTTCGTTTCGCCAGCAGTTGAATCTACATCACTTATATCGCTAGTATTTGAAGCTAAATCATGTGTTTCGCATTGATTTGAAGCTAAATCATGTGTTTCGCATGCAGTTGAAGCTAAATCATGTCTTTCACAAGTATTTGAAGATGAACCATTTGAATTGCATTGATTTGAACCCGAGCCTTCTACTTCGCACTGATTTGCAGCTAAATAATGTGTTTCGCATGGATTTGAAGCTAATCCTTCTACATCGCATTGATTTGCAGCTGAATCATGTGTTTCGCATGGATTTGAAGCTAACTCGTTCGTTTTGCCTGCAGTTGAATCTACATCACTTATATCGCAAGTGTTTGAAGCTAAATCATGTGTATCGCGTGGATTGAAGCTACCTCGTTTGTTCCTACAGCTTTAAAAGCTATATCACTTATATCGCAAGTATTTGAAGCTAAATCATATGTGTCGCATGGATTTGAAGCTGAATCTACTACATCGCATTGATTTGAAGCTAAATCTTGTGTATGGCATGGATTTGAAGCTAAACCTTCTACATCCCATTGATTTGAAGCTAAATCGTGTGTATCGCATGGATTTGAAGTTAACTCGTTTGTTTCGCATGCAGTTGTATCTAAATAATGTATATCACAAGTATTTGTAGATAAACCATTTGTTTTGCATGGATTTGAAGCCAAGCCTTCTACTTCGCATTCATTTGAAGCTAAATCATTTGTTTCGCATGGATTTGAATCTATGCCTTATCCTTCGAATTGATTTGAATCTAAATCATGTGTGTCGTATGGATTTGAAGCGAAACCTTCTAAATCGCATTTATTTGAAGCTAAACCTTCTATATTCTATTAATTTGAAGCTAAACCTTCTACCTCTTATTGATTTGAAGCTAAACCTTCTACATCGCATTGATTTGAAGATAAATCGTGTGTTTCGCATGGAATTGAAGCTACCTCGTTTGTTCCTACCGCTTTTGAAGCTACATCACTTATATCGCAAGTATTTGAAGCTAAATCATATGTGTCGCATGTATTAGAATCTGAACCTACTACATCGCATTGATTTGAAGCTAAATCTTGTGTATCGCATGGATTTGAAGCTAAACCTTCTATATCGCATTGATCTGAAGCTAAATAATGTGAATCGCATGGATTTGAAGCTAACTCGTTCGTTTCGCATGCAATTGTAGCTAAATGACGTATATCACAAGTATTTGTAGCTAAACCATTTGTTTTGCATGGATTTGTAGCTAAGCCTTCTACTTCGCATTCATTTGAAGCTAAATCATTTGTTTCGCATGGATTTGAATCTCAGCCTTGTCCTTCGAATTGATTTGAAGCTAAATCATGTGTTTCGTATGGATTTGAAGCTAAACCTTCTACATCGCATTGATTTGAAGCTAAACCTTCTACATTCTATTGATTTGAGGCTAAACCTTCTTCATCGCACTGATTTGCAGCTAAATCATGTGTTCCGCATGGATTTGAAGCTAACTCGTTCGTTGCGCATGCAGTTAGATCTAAATAACGTATATCACAAGTATTTGAAGCTAAACCATTTGATTCGCATGGATTTGAAGCTAAGCCTTCTACTTCGCATTAATTGGAAGTTAAATCACGTGTTTTGCATGGATTTGAAGCTAAACCTTCTACATCGCATTGATTTGAAGCTAAATCATGTGTTTCGCATGCAGTTGAAGCTAAATCATGTCTTTCACAAGTATTTGAAGATGAACCATTTGAATCGCATTGATTTGAACCCGACCCTTCTACTTCGCACTGATTTGCAGCTAAATAATGTGTTTCGCATGGATTTGAAGCTAAACCTTCTACATCGCATTGATTTGAAGCTAAATCATGTTTCTCGCATGGAATTGAAGCTACCTCGTTTGTTCCTACAGCTTTTGAACCTATATCACTTATATCGCAAGTATTTGAAACTAAATCATATGTGTCGCATGGATTTGAAGCTGAACCTACTACATCGCATTGATTTGAAGCTAAATCTTGTGTATCGCATGGATTTGAAGCTAGACCTTCTACATCGCATTGATTTGAAGCTAAATCATGTATATAGCATGGATTTGAAGCTATCTCGTTTGTTTCGCATGCAGTTGTAGCTAAATAGTGTATATCACATGTATTTGTACCTAAACCATTTGTTTTGCATGGATTTGAAGCTAACCCTTCTACTTCGCATTCATTTGAAGCTAAATCATTTGTTTCGCATTGATTTGAATCTAAGCCTTGTCCTTCGAATTGATTTGAAGCTAAATCATGTGTTTCGTATGGATTTGAAGCTAAACCTTCTACATCGCATTGATTTGAAGCTAGACCTTCTATATTCTATTGATTTGAAGCTGAACCTTCACCTCTTATTGATTTGAAGCTAAACCATCTACATCGCATTGATTTGAAGCTAAATCTTGTGTATCGCATGGATTTGAAGCTAAACCTTCTACATCGCATTGATTTGAAGCTAAATCATATGAATCGCATGGATTTGAAGCTAAGCCTTCTACTTCGCATTCATTTGAAGCTAAATCATTTGTTTCGCATGGATTTGAATCTAAGCCTTGTCCTTCGAATTGATTTGAAGCTAAATCTTGTGTATGGCATGGATTTCAAGCTAAACCTTCTACATCGCATTGATTTGCAGCTAAATCATGTGTTTCGCATGCAGTTGAAGCTAAATCATGTCTTTCACAAGTATTTGAAGATGAACCATTTGAATCGCATTGATTTGAACCCGAGCCTTCTACTTCGCACCTATTTGCAGCTAAATAATGTGTTTCGCATGGATTTGTATCTAAGCCTTCTACTTCGCATTGATTTGAAGCTAAACATTCTACATTCTATTGATTTGAAGCAAAACATTCTACCTCTTATTGTTTTGAAGCTAAACCTTCTACATTGTATTGATTTGCAGATAAATCATGTGTTTCGCATGGATTTGAAGCTAACTCGTTCGTTTCGCCTGCAGTTGAATCTGCATCACTTATATCGCTAATATTTGAAGCTAAATCATGTGTATCGCGTGGATTTTGAAGCTAACTCGTTTGATTAGTCTTCATTTGAACCTATATCATTTATACCCCAAGTGTTTGAAGCTATATCATTTGTTTCGCATGGATTTGAAGCTAAACCTTCTTCATCGCATTGATTTACAGCTAAATCATGTGTTTCGCAAGGATTTGGAGCTAACTCGTTCGTTTCGCCTGTATTTGAAACTAGATCACTTATATCGCAAGTATTTGAAGCTGAATCATGTGTATCGCAAGTATTTGAAGCTAAATCATGTGTATCGCATGGATTTGAAGCTAAACCTTCTACATCGCATTGATTTGAAGCTAAAACATTTGTTTCGCATGGATTTGAATATAAGCCTTGTCCTTCGAATTGATTTGAAGCTAAATCATGTGTTTCGTATGGATTTGAAGCTAAACCTTCTACATCGCATTGATTTGAAGCTAAACCTTCTACATTCTATTGATTAGAGGCTAAACCTTCTTCATCGCACTGATTTGCAGCTAAATCATGTGTTCCGCATCTATTTGAAGCTAACTCGTTCGTTGCGTATATCACAAGTATTTGAAGCTAAACCATTTGATTCGCATGGATATGAAGCCAAGCCTTCTACTTCGCATTAATTGGAAGTTAAATCACGTGTTTTGCATCGATTTGAAGCTAAAGCTTCTACATCGCATTGATTTGAAGCTAAATCATGTGTCTCGCATGGAATTGAAGCTTCCTCGTTTGTTCCTACAGCTTTTGAAGCTATATCACTTATATCGCAAGTATCTGATGCTAAATCATATGTGTCGCATGGATTTGAAGCTGAACCTACTACATCGCATTGATTTGAAGCTAAATCTTGTGTATCACATGGATTTGAAGCTAAACCTTCCACTTCGCATTGATATGAAGCTAAATCATGTGTATCGCATGGATTTGAAGCTAACTCGTTTGTTTCGCATGCAGTTCTAGCTAAATAATGTATATCACAAGTATTTGTAGCTAAACCATTTGTTTTGCATGGATTTGAAGCTATGCCTTCTACTTCGCATTCATTTGAAGCTAAATCATGTGTATCGCATGGATTTGAAGTTAACTCGTTTGTTTCGCATGCAGTTGTAGCTAAATAATGTATATCACAAGTATTTGTAGTTAAACCATTTGTTTTGCATAGATTTGAAGCCAAGCCTTCTACTTCGCATTCATTTGAAGCTAAATCATTTGTTTCGCATGGATTTGAATCTAAGCCTTGTCCTTCGAATTGATTTGAATCTAAATCATATGTGTCGTATGGATTTGAAGCTAAACCTTCTACATCGCATTTATTTGAAGCTATACCTTCTATATTGTATTGATTTGAAGCTAAACCATCTACCTCTTATTGATTTGAAGCAAACCTTCTACATCGCATTGATTTGAAGATAAATCGTGTGTTTCGCATGGATTTGAAGCTAACTCGTTAGTTTCGCTTGCAGTTGTAGCTAAATAATCTATATCGCTAGTATTTGTAGCGAAACCATTTGTTTCGCATGGATTTGAAGCTACGCCTTCTACTTGGCATTGATTTGAAGCTAAATCATTTGTTTCGCATGGAATTGAAGCCACCTCGTTTGTTCCTCCAGCTTTTGAAGCTATATCACTTATATCGCAAGTATTTGAAGCTAAATCATATGTGTCACATGGATTTGAAGCTGAACCTTCTACATCGCATTCATTTGAAGCTAGATCTTGTGTATCGCATGGATTTGAAGCTAAACCTTCTTCATCACATTGATTTGCAGCTAAATCATGTGTTTCGCATGGATTTGAAGCTAACTCGTTCGTTTTGCCTGCGGTCGAATCTACATCACTTATATCGCAAGTGTTTGAAGCAAAATCATGTGTATCGCGTGGATTTTGAAGCTAACTCGTTTGATTAGTCTGCATTTGAAGCTATATCACTTATACCCCAAGTGTTTGAAGCTAAATCATTTGTTTCGCGTGGATTTGAAGCTAAACCTTCTACATCGCATTGATTAGAAGCTAAATCATGTGTCTCGCATGGATGTGAAGCTAACTCGTTCGTTTCGCCTCCATTTGAAACTATGTCACTTATTTTTGCAAGTATTTAAAGCTAAATCATATGTGCCGCATGGATTTGGTGCTGAACCTACTACATCGCATTGATTTGAAGCTAAATCTTGTGTATCGCATGGATTTGAAGCTAAGCCTTCTACATCGCATTGATTTGAAGCTAAATCATTTGTTTGGCATGGATTTGAATCTAAGACTTCTCCTTCGAATTGATTTGAAGCTAAATCATGTGTTTCGTATGGATTTGAAGCTAAACCTTCTACATCGCATTGATTTGAAGCGAAACCTTCTCCATTCCATTGATTTGAAGCTAAACCTTCTACCTCTTATTGTTTTGAAGCTAAACCTTCTACATCGCATTGATTTGCAGCTAAATCATGTGTTTCGCATGGATTGAAGCTAACTCGTTCGTTTCGCCTGCAGTTGAATCTACATCACTTATATCGCAAGTATTTGAAGCTAAATCATGTGTATCGCGTGGATTTTGAAGCTAAATCGTTTGGTTAGTCTGCATTGAAGCTATATCACTTATACTCCAAGTGTTTGAAGCTAAATCATATGTTTCGCGTGAATTTGAAGCTAAACCTCCCACATCACATTGATTTGAAGCTAAATCATTTGTTTCGCATGGAATTGAAGCCACCTCGTTTGTTCCTCCAGCTTTTGAAGCTATATCACTTATATCGCAAGTATTTGAAGCTAAATCATATTTGTCGCATGGATTTGAAGCTGAACATTCTACATCGCATTGATTTGAAGCTAAATCTTGTGTATCGCATGGATTTGAAGCTAACTCGTTCGTTTTGCCTGCAGTTGAATCTACATCACTTATATCGCAAGGTGTTTGAAGCTAAATCATGTGTATCGCGTGGATTTTGAAGCTAACTCGTTTGATTAGTCTGCATTTGAAGCTATATCACTTATACCCCAAGTGTTTGAAGCTAAATCATTTGTTTCCCGTGAATTTGAAGCTAAACCTTCTACATCGCATTGATTAGAAGCTAAATCATGTGACTCGCATGGATTTGAAGCTAAGCCTTCTACTTGCATTCATCTGAAGCTAAATCATTTGTTTCGCATGGATTTGAATCTAAGCCTTGCCCTTCGAATTGATTTGAAGCTAAATCATGTGTTTCGTATGGATTTGAAGCTAAACCTTCTACATCGAATTGATTTGAAGCTAAACCTTCTATAATCTATTGATTTGAAGCTAAACCTTCTACCTCTTATTGAATTTGAAGCTAAACCTACTACATCGCATTGATTTGAAGCTAAATCTTGTGTATCGCATGTATTTGAAGCAAACTATCTACATCGCATTGATTTGAAGCTTAATCATGTGTATCGCATGGATTTGAAGCTATACCTTCTACATCGCATAGATTTGCAGCTAAATCATGTGTTTCGCATGGATTTGAAGCTAACTCGTTCGTTTCGCCTGCATTTGAATCTACATCACTTATATCGCTAGTATGTGAAGCTAAATCATGTGTATCGCGTGGATTTTGAAGCTAACTCGTTTGATTAGTCTTCATTTGAAGCTATACCACTTACACCCCAAGTGTTTGAAGCTAAATCATATGTTTCGCGTGAATTTGAAGCTAAACCTCCCACATCACATTGATTTGAAGCTAAATCATTTGTTTCGCATGGAATTGAAGCCACCTCGTTTGTTCCTCCAGCTTTTGAAGCTATATCACTTATATCGCAAGTATTTGAAGCTAAATCATATTTGTCGCATGGATTTGAAGCTGAACATTCTACATCGCATTGATTTGAAGCTAAATCTTGTGTATCGCATGGATTTGAAGCTAACTCGTTCGTTTTGCCTGCAGTTGAATCTACATCACTTATATCGCAAGTGTTTGAAGCTAAATCATGTGTATCGCGTGGATTTTGAAGCTAACTCGTTTGATTAGTCTGCATTTGAAGCTATATCACTTATACCCCAAGTGTTTGAAGCTAAATCATTTGTTTCCCGTGAATTTGAAGCTAAACCTTCTACATCGCATTGATTAGAAGCTAAATCATGTGACTCGCATGGATTTGAAGCTAAGCCTTCTACTTGGCATTCATCTGAAGCTAAATCATTTGTTTCGCATGGATTTGAATCTAGCCTTGCCCTTCGAATTGATTTGAAGCTAAATCATGTGTTTCGTATGGATTTGAAGCTAAACCTTCTACATCGAATTGATTTGAAGCTAAACCTTCTATAATCTATTGATTTGAAGCTAACCTTCTACCTCTTATTGATTTGAAGCTAAACCTACTACATCGCATTGATTTGAAGCTAAATCTTGTGTATCGCATGTATTTGAAGCAAACTATCTACATCGCATTGATTTGAAGCTTAATCATGTGTATCGCATGGATTTGAAGCTATACCTTCTACATCGCATAGATTTGCAGCTAAATCATGTGTTTCGCATGGATTTGAAGCTAACTCGTTCGTTTCGCCTGCAGTTGAATCTACATCACTTATATCGCTAGTATGTGAAGCTAAATCATGTGTATCGCGTGGATTTTGAAGCTAACTCGTTTGATTAGTCTTCATTTGAAGCTATACCACTTACACCCCAAGTGTTTGAAGCTATATAATTTGTTTCGCATGGATTTGAAACTAAACCATCTTCATCGCATTGATTTGCAGCTAAATCATGTGTTTCGCATGGATTTGAAGCTAACTCGTTCGTTGCGCATGCAGTTAAATCTAAATAACGTATATCACAAGTATTTGAAGCTAAACCACTTAATTCGCATGGTTTTGAAGCTAACCCTTCTACTTCGCATTAATTGGAAGATAAACACGTGTTTTGCATGGATTTGAAGCTAAATCATTTGTTTCGCATGGATTTGAATCTAAGCCTTGTCCTTCGAATTGATTTGAAGGTAAATCATGTGTTTCGTTGGGATTGAAGCTAAACCTTCTACATCGCATTGATTTGAAGATAAACCTTCTACATTCTATTGATTTGAAGCTAAACCTTCTTCATCGCATTAATTTGGAGCTAAATCATGTGTTTCGCATGGATTTGAAGCTAACTCGTTCGTTGCGCATGCAGTTAAATCTAAATAACTTATATCACAAGTATTTGAAGCTAAACCATTTGATTCGCATGGATTTGAAGCTAAGCCTTCTACTTCGCATTAATTGGAAGTTAAATCACGTGTTTTGCATGGATTTGAAGCTAAACCGTCTACATCGCATTCATTTGAAGCTCAATCATGTGTTTCGCATGCAGTTGAAGCTAAACCATGCCTTTCACAAGTATTTGAAGATTGAACCATTTGAATCGCATTGATTTGAACCCGACCCTTCTACTTCGCACTGATTTGCAGCTAAATAATGTGTTTCGCGTGGATTTGAAGCTAAACCTTCTACATCGCATTGATTTGCAGCTGAATCATGTGTTTCGCATAGATTTGAAGCCAACTCGTTTGTTCCTCCTGCCTTTGAAGCTATATCACTTATATCGCACGGATTTGAAGCTGAACCTTCTACATCGCATTGATTTGAAGCTAAATCATGTGTATCGCATGGATTTGAAGCTAACTCGTTTGTTTCGCATGCAGTTGTAGCTAAATAATGTATATCACAAGTATTTGTAGCTAAACCATTTGTTTGGCATGGATTTGAAGCTAAGCCTTCTACTTCGCATTCATTTGAAGCTAAATCACTTGTTCGCATGTATTTGAATCTAAGCCTTGTCCTTCGAATTGATTTGAAGCTAAATCATGTGTTTCGTATGGATTTGAAGCTAAACCTTCTACATCGCATTGATTTGAAGCTATACCTTCTATATTGTATTGATTTGAAGCTAAACCATCTACCTCTTATTTGATTTGAAGCAAACCTTCTACATCGCATTGATTTGAAGATAAATCGTGTGTTTCGCATGGATTTGAAGCTAACTCGTTAGTTTCGCTTGCAGTTGTAGCTAAATAATCTATATCGCTAGTATTGTAGCGAAACCATTTGTTTCGCATGGATTTGAAGCTACGCCTTCTACTTGGCATTGATTTGAAGCTAAATCATTTGTTTCGCATGGAATTGAAGCCACCTCGTTTGTTCCTCAGCTTTTGAAGCTATATCACTTATATCGCAAGTATTTGAAGCTAAATCATATGTGTCACATGGGATTTGAAGCTGAACATTCTACATCGCAAGTGTTTGAAGCTAAATCATGTGTATCGCGTGGATTTTGAAGCTAACTCGTTTGATTAGTCTGCATTTGAAGCTATATCACTTATACCCCAAGTGTTTGAAGCTAAATCATTTGTTTCCCGTGAATTTGAAGCTAAACCTTCTACATCGCATTGATTAGAAGCTAAATCATGTGACTCGCATGGATTTGAAGCTAAGCCTTCTACTTGGCATTCATCTGAAGCTAAATCATTTGTTTCGCATGGATTTGAATCTAAGCCTTGCCCTTCGAATTGATTTGAAGCTAAATCATGTGTTTCGTATGGATTTGAAGCTAAACCTTCTACATCGAATTGATTTGAAGCTAAACCTTCTATAATCTATTGATTTGAAGCTAAACCTTCTACCTCTTATTGATTTGAAGCT
Organism: Megalopta genalis; assembly: GCF_051020955.1. NCBI lineage: Eukaryota > Metazoa > Arthropoda > Insecta > Hymenoptera > Halictidae > Megalopta > Megalopta genalis. Next base: position 3,011 of record NW_027477035.1, on the reverse strand, counting down.
AACCTACTACATCGCATTGATTTGAAGCTAAATCTTGTGTATCGCATGTATTTGAAGCAAACTATCTACATCGCATTGATTGAAGCTTAATCATGTGTATCGCATGGATTTGAAGCTATACCTTCTACATCGCATAGATTTGCAGCTAAATCATGTGTTTTCGCATGGATTTGAAGCTAACTCGTTCGTTTCGCCTGCAGTTGAATCTACATCACTTATATCGCTAGTATGTGAAGCTAAATCATGTGTATCGCGTGGATTTTGAAGCTAACTCGTTTGATTAGTCTTCATTTGAAGCTATACCACTTACACCCCAAGTGTTTGAAGCTATATCATTTGTTTCGCATGGATTTGAAACTAAACCATCTTCATCGCATTGATTTGGAGCTAAATCATGTGTTTCGCATGGATTTGAAGCTAACTCGTTCTTTGCGCATGCAGTTAAATCTAAATAACTTATATCACAAGTATTTGAAGCTAAACCATTTGATTCGCATGGATTTGAAGCTAAGCCTTCTACTTCGCATTAATTGGAAGTTAAATCACGTGTTTTGCATGGATTTGAAGCTAAACCGTCTACATCGCATTGATTTGAAGCTCAATCATGTGTTTTCGCATGCAGTTGAAGCTAAACCATGCCTTTCACAAGTATTTGAAGATGAACCATTTGAATCGCATTGATTTGAACCCGACCCTTCTACTTCGCACTGATTTGCAGCTAAATAATGTGTTTCGCGTGGATTTGAAGCTAAACCTTCTACATCGCATTGATTTGCAGCTGAATCATGTGTTTCGCATAGATTTGAAGCTAACTCGTTAGTTTCGCATGCAGTTGTAGCTAAATAATGTATATCACAAGTATTTGTAGCTAAACCATTTGTTTTGCATGGATTTGAAGCTAAGCCTTGTCCTTCGAATTGATTTGAAGCTAAATCATGTGTTTCGTATGGATTTGAAGCTAAACCTTCTACATCGCATTGATTTGAAGCTAAACCTTCTATATTCTATTGATTTGAAGCTAAACCTTTTACCTCTTATTGATTTGAAGCTAAACCTTCTACATCGCAATGATTTGAAGATAAATCGTGTGATTCGCATGGATTTGAAGCTAACTCGTTAGTTTCGCATGCAGTTGTAGCTAAATAATGAATATCACAAGTATTTGTAGCTAAACCATTTGATTCGCATGGATTTGAAGCTAAGCCTTCTACTTCGCATTAATTGGAAGATAAATCACGTGTTTTGCATGGATTTGAAGCTAAACCTTCTACTTCGCATTGATTTGAGGCTAAATCATGTTTCTCGCATGGAATTGAAGCTACCTCGTTTTTTCCTACAGCTTTTGAAGCTATATCACTTATATCGCAAGTATTTGAAGCTAAATCATGTGTTTCGTATGGATTTGAAGCTAAACCTTCTACATCGCATTGATTTGAAGCTAAACCTTCTATATTCTATTGATTTGAAGCTAAACCTTCTACCTCTTATTGATTTGAAGCTAAACCTTCTACATCGCAATGATTTGAAGATAAATCGTGTGATTCGCATGGATTTGAAGCTAACTCGTTAGTTTCGCATGCAGTTGTAGCTAAATAATGAATATCAAAAGTATTTGTAGCAAAACCATTGATTCGCATGGATTTGAAGCTAAGCCTTCTACTTCGCATTAATTGGAAGATAAATCACGTGTTTTGCATGGATTTGAAGCTAAACCTTCTACAACGCATTGATTTGAATCTAAATCATGTGTTTCGCATTGATTTGAAGCTAAATCATTAGTTTCGCATTAATTTGAAGCTAAATCATGTGTTTCGCATTGATTTGAAGCTAAATCATGTGTTTCGCATGCAGTTGAAGCTAAATCATGTCTTTCACAAGTATTTGAAGAAGAACCATTTGAATTGCATCGATTTGAACCCGAGCCTTCTACTTCGCACTGATTTGCAGCTAAATAATGTGTTTCGCATGGATTTGAAGCTAATCCTTCTACATCGCATTGATTTGCAGCTGAATCATGTGTTTCGCATGGATTTGAAGCTAACTCGTTTGTTCCTACAGCTTTTAAAGCTATATCACTTATATCGCAAGTATTTGAAGCTAAATCATATGTGTCGCATGGATTTGAAGCTGAACTACTACATCGCATTGATTTGCAGCTAAATCTTGTGTTTCGTATGGATTTTGAAGCTAACCTTCTACATCGCATTGATTTGAAGCGAAACCTTCTCCATTCCATTGATTTGAAGCTAACCTTCTACCTCTTATTGTTTTGAAGCTAAACCTTCTACATCGCATTGATTTGCAGCTAAATCAAGTGTTTCGCATGGATTTGAAGCTAACTCGTTCGTTTCGCCTGCAGTTGAATCTACATCACTTATATCGCAAGTATTTGAAGCTAAATCATGTGTATCGCGTGGATTTGAAGCTAAATCGTTTGATTAGTCTGCATTTGAAGCTATATCACTTATACTCCAAGTGTTTGAAGCTAAATCATATGTTTCGCGTGAATTTGAAGCTAAACCTCCCACATCACATTGATTTGAAGCTAAATCATTTGTTTCGCATGGAATTGAAGCCACCTCGTTTGTTCCTCCAGCTTTTGAAGCTATATCACTTATATCGCAAGTATTTGAAGCTAAATCATATTTGTCGCATGGATTTGAAGCTGAACATTCTACATCGCATTGATTTGAAGCTAAATCTTGCGTATCGCATGGATTTGAAGCTAACTCGTTCGTTTTGCCTGCAGTTGAATCTACATCACTTATATCGCAAGTGTTTGAAGCTAAATCATGTGTATCGCGTGGATTTTGAAGCTAACTCGTTTGATTAGTCTGCATTTGAAGCTATATCACTTATACCCCAAGTGTTTGAAGCTAAATCATTTGTTTCCCGTGAATTTGAAGCTAAACCTTCTACATCGCATTGATTAGAAGCTAAATCATGTGACTCGCATGGATTTGAAGCTAAGCCTTCCACTTGGCATTCATCTGAAGCTAAATCATTTGTTT
>NW_027477034.1:0-105570 GCF_051020955.1 Megalopta genalis | reverse complement strand
GATTTAGCTTCAAATTCATGCGAATCTCATGGTTTAGCTTCAAATTCTGGCGAAATAATCGAGTTAGCTTCAAATCCATGCGAAACATATGATGTAGCTTCAAATCAATCCGATGTAGAAGGTTTGGCTTGAAATCCATGCGAAACAAATGATTTAGCTATAAATACTTGCGATATAAGTGATGTAGTTTTAAATTCTGGCGAAATAATCGAGTTAGCTTCAAATCCATGCGAAACACATGATGTAGATTCAAGTCAATGCGATGTAGAAGGTTTGGCTTGAAATCCATGCGAAACACATGATGTAGCTTCAAATCAATGCGATGTTGGAGGATTAGTTTCAAATCCATGTTATACAAATGATCTTGATTCAAATACTTGTGATTTAAGTGATATAGCTTCAAATGCAGGCGAAATAAACGCGTTAGCTTCAAATCCATGCGAAACACATGATGTAGCTTCAAATCAATGCGATGTAGATTGTTTAGCTTCAAATCCATACGGAACAAATGATTTAGCTTCAAATACTTGCGATATAAGTGATATAGCTTCAAGTGCTGGCGAAATAGACGAGTTGGCTTCAAATCCATGCGAAAGACATGATGTAGCATCAAATCAATGCGATGTAGAAGGTTTAGCTTCAAATCCATGCGAAACAAATGATTTAGCTTCAAACTCTTGCGATATAAGTGATATAGCTTCAAATGCTGGCGAAATAATCGAGTTAGCTTGAAATCCATGCGAAACACATGATGTAGCTTCAAATCAATGCGATGTAGAAGGTTTAGCTTCAAATACATACGAAACAAATGATTTAGCTTCAAATACTTGTGATATACATGACTTAGATTCAACTGCATGCGAAACTAACGAGTTAGCTTCAAATCCAAGCGAAACACGTGATGTATCTTCAAATTAATGCGATGTAGAAAATTAATCTTCAAATTCAAGCGAAACAAATGATTTATCCTCAAATACTTGCGATATAAGTGATATAGCTTCAAATGCTGGCGCAATTAACGACGTAGATTCATATCCATGCGAAACACATGATGTAGCTTCAAATCAATGCGATGTAGAAGGTTTAGCTTCAACTCCTTGCGAAACAAATGATTTCGCTTCAAATACTTGCGATATAAGTGTTATAGCTTCAAATGTTGGCGTACTAATCGAGTTAGCTTCAAATCCATGCGATACACATGATGTAGTTTCAAATCAACGCGATGTAGAAGGTTTAGTTTGAAATCCATGTGTAGCAAGTGATTTAACTTCAAATACTTGCGATATAAGTGATATAGCTTCAAGTGCTGGCGAAATAGACGAGTTGGCTTCAATCCATGCGAAACACATGATGTAGCATCAAATCAATGCGATGTAGAAGGTTTAGCTTCAAATCCATGCGAAACAAATGATGTAGCTTCAAATTCTTGCGATATAAGTGATATAGCTTCAAATGCTGGCGAAATAATCGAGTTAGCTTGATATCCATGCGAAACACATGATGTAGCTTCAAATCAATGCGATGTAGAAGGTTTAGCTTCAAATACATACGAAACAAATGATTTAGCTTCAAATACTTGTGATATACATGACTTAGATTCAACTGCATGCGAAACTAACGAGTTAGCTTCAAATCCAAGCGAAACACGTGATGTATCTTCAAATTAATGCGATGTAGAAAATTAATCTTCAAATTCAAGCGAAACAAATGATTTATCCTCAAATACTTGCGATATAAGTGATATAGCTTCAAATTCTGGCGAAATAATCGAGTTAGCTTCAAATCCATGCGAAACATATGATGTAGATTCAAATCAATGCGATGTAGAAGGTTTGGCTTGAAATCCATGCGAAACAAATGATTTAGCTTCAAATTCATGCGAATCTCATGGTTTAGCTTCAAATTCTGGCGAAATAATCGAGTTAGCTTCAAATCCATGCGAAACATATGATGTAGCTTCAAATCAATCCGATGTAGAAGGTTTGGCTTGAAATCCATGCGAAACAAATGATTTAGCTATAAATACTTGCGATATAAGTGATGTAGTTTTAAATTCTGGCGAAATAATCGAGTTAGCTTCAAATCCATGCGAAACACATGATGTAGATTCAAATCAATGCGATGTAGAAGGTTTGGCTTGAAATCCATGCGAAACAAATGATTTAGCTTCAAATTCATGCGAATCTCATGGTTTAGCTTCAAATTCATGCGAAACAAATGATTTAGTTTCAAAGACTTGCGATATAAGTGATATAGCTTCATATGCAGGCGAAATAAACGAGTTAGCTTCAAATCCATGCGGAACACATGATATAGCTTCAAATCAATGCAATGTATAAGGTTTAGCTTCAAATCCATGCGAAACAAATGATTTATCTTCAAATACTTGCGATATAAGTGATATAGCTTCAAATTCTGGCGAAATAATCGAGTTAGCTTCAACTCCATGCGAAACCAATGATGTAGCTTCAAATCAATGCGATGTTGGAGGATTAGTTTCAAATCCATGTTATACAAATGATCTTGATTCAAATACTTGTGATTTAAGTGATATAGCTTCAAATGCAGGCGAAATAAACGCGTTAGCTTCAAATCCATGCGAAACACATGATGTAGCTTCAAATCAATGCGATGTAGATTGTTTAGCTTCAAATCCATGCGGAACAAATGATTTAGCTTCAAATACTTGCGATATAAGTGATATAGCTTCAAGTGCTGGCGAAATAGACGAGTTGGCTTCAAATCCATGCGAAACACATGATGTAGCTTCAAATCAATGCGATGTTGGAGGATTAGTTTCAAATCCATGTTATACAAATGATCTTGATTCAAATACTTGTGATTTAAGTGATATAGCTTCAAATGCAGGCGAAATAAACGCGTTAGCTTCAAATCCATGCGAAACACATGATGTAGCTTCAAATCAATGCGATGTAGATTGTTTAGCTTCAAATCCATGCGGAACAAATGATTTAGCTTCAAATACTTGCGATATAAGTGATATAGCTTCAAGTGCTGGCGAAATAGACGAGTTGGCTTCAAATCCATGCGAAACACATGATGTAGCATCAAATCAATGCGATGTAGAAGGTTTAGCTTCAAATCCATGCGAAACAAATGATTTAGCTTCAAATTCTTGCGATATAAGTGATATAGCTTCAAATGCTGGCGAAATAATCGAGTTAGCTTGAAATCCATGCGAAACACATGATGTAGCTTCAAATCAATGCGATGTAGAAGGTTTAGCTTCAAATACATACGAAACAAATGATTTAGCTTCAAATACTTGTGATATACATGACTTAGATTCAACTGCATGCGAAACTAACGAGTTAGCTTCAAATCCAAGCGAAACACGTGATGTATCTTCAAATTAATGCGATGTAGAAAATTAATCTTCAATTCAAGCGAAACAAATGATTTATCCTCAAATACTTGCGGTATAAGTGATATAGCTTCAAATTCTGGCGAAATAATCGAGTTAGCTTCAAATCCATGCGAAACATATGATGTAGATTCAAATCAATGCGATGTAGAAGGTTTGGCTTGAAATCCATGCGAAACAAATGATTTAGCTTCAAATTCATGCGAATCTCATGGTTTAGCTTCAAATTCTGGCGAAATAATCGAGTTAGCTTCAAATCCATGCGAAACGTATGATGTAGCTTCAAATCAATCCGATGTAGAAGGTTTGGCTTGAAATCCATGCGAAACAAATGATTTAGCTATAAATACTTGCGATATAAGTGATGTAGTTTTAAATTCTGGCGAAATAATCGAGTTAGCTTCAAATCCATGCGAAACACATGATGTAGATTCAAATCAATGCGATGTAGAAGGTTTGGCTTGAAATCCATGCGAAACAAATGATTTAGCTTCAAATTCATGCGAATCTCATGGTTTAGCTTCAAATTCATGCGAAACAAATGATTTAGTTTCAAAGACTTGCGATATAAGTGATATAGCTTCATATGCAGGCGAAATAAACGAGTTAGCTTCAAATCCATGCGGAACACATGATATAGCTTCAAATCAATGCAATGTATAAGGTTTAGCTTCAAATCCATGCGAAACAAATGATTTATCTTCAAATACTTGCGATATAAGTGATATAGCTTCAAATTCTGGCGAAATAATCGAGTTAGCTTCAACTCCATGCGAAACCAATGATGTAGCTTCAAATCAATGCGATGTTGGAGGATTAGTTTCAAATCCATGTTATACAAATGATCTTGATTCAAATACTTGTGATTTAAGTGATATAGCTTCAAATGCAGGCGAAATAAACGCGTTAGCTTCAAATCCATGCGAAACACATGATGTAGCTTCAAATCAATGCGATGTAGATTGTTTAGCTTCAAATCCATGCGGAACAAATGATTTAGCTTCAATACTTGCGATATAAGTGATATAGCTTCAAGTGCTGGCGAAATAGACGAGTTGGCTTCAAATCCATGCGAAACACATGATGTAGCATCAAATCAATGCGATGTAGAAGGTTTAGCTTCAAATCCATGCGAAACAAATGATTTAGCTTCAAATTCATGCGATATAAGTGATATAGCTTCAAATGCTGGCGAATAATCGAGTTAGCTTGAAATCCATGCGAAACACATGATGTAGCTTCAAATCAATGCGATGTTGGAGGATTAGTTTCAAATCCATGTTATACAAATGATCTTGATTCAAATACTTGTGATTTAAGTGATATAGCTTCAAATGCAGGCGAAATAAACGCGTTAGCTTCAAATCCATGCGAAACACAAGATGTAGCTTCAAATCAATGCGATGTAGATTGTTTAGCTTCAAATCCATGCGGAACAAATGATTTAGCTTCAAATACTTGCGATATAAGTGATATAGCTTCAAGTGCTGGCGAAATAGACGAGTTGGCTTCAAATCCATGCGAAACACATGATGTAGCATCAAATCAATGCGATGTAGAAGGTTTAGCTTCAAATCCATGCGAAACAAATGATTTAGCTTCAAACTCTTGCGATATAAGTGATATAGCTTCAAATGCTGGCGAAATAATCGAGTTAGCTTGAAATCCATGCGAAACACATGATGTAGCTTCAAATCAATGCGATGTAGAAGGTTTAGCTTCAAATACATACGAAACAAATGATTTAGCTTCAAATACTTGTGATATACATGACTTAGATTCAACTGCATGCGAAACTAACGAGTTAGCTTCAAATCCAAGCGAAACACGTGATGTATCTTCAAATTAATGCGATGTAGAAAATTAATCTTCAAATTCAAGCGAAACAAATGATTTATCCTCAAATACTTGCGATATAAGTGATATAGCTTCAAATGCTGGCGCAATTAACGACGTAGATTCATATCCATGCGAAACACATGATGTAGCTTCAAATCAATGCGATGTAGAAGGTTTAGCTTCAACTCCTTGCGAAACAAATGATTTCGCTTCAAATACTTGCGATATAAGTGTTATAGCTTCAAATGTTGGCGTACTAATCGAGTTAGCTTCAAATCCATGCGATACACATGATGTAGTTTCAAATCAACGCGATGTAGATTGTTTAGCTTCAAATCCATGCGGAACAAATGATTTAGCTTCAAATACTTGCGATATAAGTGATATAGCTTCAAGTGCTGGCGAAATAGACGAGTTGGCTTCAAATCCATGCGAAACACATGATGTAGCATCAAATCAATGCGATGTAGAAGGTTTAGCTTCAAATCCATGCGAAACAAATGATTTAGCTAGAAATTCTTGCGATATAAGTGATATAGCTTCAAATGCTAGCGAAATAATCGAGTTAGCTTGAAATCCATGCGAAACACATGATGTAGCTTCAAATCAATGCGATGTTGGAGGATTAGTTTCAAATCCATGTTATACAAATGATCTTGATTCAAATACTTGTGATTTAAGTGATATAGCTTCAAATGCAGGCGAAATAAACGCGTTAGCTTCAAATCCATGCGAAACACATGATGTAGCTTCAAATCAATGCGATGTAGATTGTTTAGCTTCAAATCCATGCGGAACAAATGATTTAGCTTCAAATACTTGCGATATAAGTGATATAGCTTCAAGTGCTGGCGAAATAGACGAGTTGGCTTCAAATCCATGCGAAACACATGATGTAGCTTCAAATCAATGCGATGTTGGAGGATTAGTTTCAAATCCATGTTATACAAATGATCTTGATTCAAATACTTGTGATTTAAGTGATATAGCTTCAAATGCAGGCGAAATAAACGCGTTAGCTTCAAATCCATGCGAAACACATGATGTAGCTTCAAATCAATGCGATGTAGATTGTTTAGCTTCAAATCCATGCGGAACAAATGATTTAGCTTCAAATACTTGCGATATAAGTGATATAGCTTCAAGTGCTGGCGAAATAGACGAGTTGGCTTCAAATCCATGCGAAACACATGATGTAGCATCAAATCAATGCGATGTAGAAGGTTTAGCTTCAAATCCATGCGAAACAAATGATTTAGCTTCAAATTCTTGCGATATAAGTGATATAGCTTCAAATGCTGGCGAAATAATCGAGTTAGCTTGAAATCCATGCGAAACACATGATGTAGCTTCAAATCAATGCGATGTAGAAGGTTTAGCTTCAAATACATACGAAACAAATGATTTAGCTTCAAATACTTGTGATATACATGACTTAGATTCAACTGCATGCGAAACTAACGAGTTAGCTTCAAATCCAAGCGAAACACGTGATGTATCTTCAAATTAATGCGATGTAGAAAATTAATCTTCAAATTCAAGCGAAACAAATGATTTATCCTCAAATACTTGCGATATAAGTGATATAGCTTCAAATTCTGGCGAAATAATCGAGTTAGCTTCAAATCCATGCGAAACATATGATGTAGCTTCAAATCAATCCGATGTAGAAGGTTTGGCTTGAAATCCATGCGAAACAAATGATTTAGCTATAAATACTTGCGATATAAGTGATGTAGTTTTAAATTCTGGCGAAATAATCGAGTTAGCTTCAAATCCATGCGAAACACATGATGTAGATTCAAATCAATGCGATATAGAAGGTTTGGCTTGAAATCCATGCGAAACAAATGATTTAGCTTCAAATTCATGCGAATCTCATGGTTTAGCTTCAAATTCTGGCGAAATAATCGAGTTAGCTTCAAATCCATGCGAAACATATGATGTAGCTTCAAATCAATCCGATGTAGAAGGTTTGGCTTGAAATCCATGCGAAACAAATGATTTAGCTATAAATACTTGCGATATAAGTGATGTAGTTTTAAATTCTGGCGAAATAATCGAGTTAGCTTCAAATCCATGCGAAACACATGATGTAGATTCAAGTCAATGCGATGTAGAAGGTTTGGCTTGAAATCCATGCGAAACACATGATGTAGCTTCAAATCAATGCGATGTTGGAGGATTAGTTTCAAATCCATGTTATACAAATGATCTTGATTCAAATACTTGTGATTTAAGTGATATAGCTTCAAATGCAGGCGAAATAAACGCGTTAGCTTCAAATCCATGCGAAACACATGATGTAGCTTCAAATCAATGCGATGTAGATTGTTTAGCTTCAAATCCATACGGAACAAATGATTTAGCTTCAAATACTTGCGATATAAGTGATATAGCTTCAAGTGCTGGCGAAATAGACGAGTTGGCTTCAAATCCATGCGAAAGACATGATGTAGCATCAAATCAATGCGATGTAGAAGGTTTAGCTTCAAATCCATGCGAAACAAATGATTTAGCTTCAAACTCTTGCGATATAAGTGATATAGCTTCAAATGCTGGCGAAATAATCGAGTTAGCTTGAAATCCATGCGAAACACATGATGTAGCTTCAAATCAATGCGATGTAGAAGGTTTAGCTTCAAATACATACGAAACAAATGATTTAGCTTCAAATACTTGTGATATACATGACTTAGATTCAACTGCATGCGAAACTAACGAGTTAGCTTCAAATCCAAGCGAAACACGTGATGTATCTTCAAATTAATGCGATGTAGAAAATTAATCTTCAAATTCAAGCGAAACAAATGATTTATCCTCAAATACTTGCGATATAAGTGATATAGCTTCAAATGCTGGCGCAATTAACGACGTAGATTCATATCCATGCGAAACACATGATGTAGCTTCAAATCAATGCGATGTAGAAGGTTTAGCTTCAACTCCTTGCGAAACAAATGATTTCGCTTCAAATACTTGCGATATAAGTGTTATAGCTTCAAATGTTGGCGTACTAATCGAGTTAGCTTCAAATCCATGCGATACACATGATGTAGTTTCAAATCAACGCGATGTAGAAGGTTTAGTTTGAAATCCATGTGTAGCAAGTGATTTAACTTCAAATACTTGCGATATAAGTGGTCTAGCATCAAATGCTGACGAAATAGACGAGATAGCTTCAAATCCATGCGATACACATGATGTAGCTCCAAATCAATGCGATGTAGAATGTTTAGCTTCAAATCCATGCGAAACAAATGATTAAGCTTCAAATACTTGCGATATAAGTGATATAGCTTGTAATGCAGGCGACACGAACGAGTTAGCATCAAATCAATGCGAAACACACGATATACCTTCATATCAATGCGATGTAGATTGTTTAGTTTCAAATCCATGCGAAACAAATGATTTAGCTTCAAATACTTGCGATATAAGTGATATAGCTTCATATGCAGGCGAAACAAACGCGTTAGCTTCAAAACCATGCGAAACACATGATGTAGCTTCAAATCAATCCGATGTAGATTGTTTAGCTTCAAATCCATGCGCAACAAATGATTTAGCTTCAAATACTTGCGATATAAGTGATATAGCTTCAAGTGCAGGCGAAATAGGCGAGTTGGCTTCAAATCCATGCGAATCACATGATGTAGCTTCAAATCAATGCTAAGTAGAAGGTTTAGCTACAAATCCATGCGAAACAAATGATTTAGCTTCAAATACTTGCGATATAAGTGATATAGCTTCAAATGCAGGCGAAATAAACGATTTAGCTTCAAATCCATGCGAAACACATGATGTAGCTTCAAATCAATGCGATGTCGAAGGTTCAGCTTCAAATCGCTGCGAAACAATTGATTTAGCTTGAAATACTTGCGATATAAGTGATATAGCCTCAAATGCTGGCGAAATAATTGAGTTAGCTTGAAATCCATGCGAAACACATGATGAAGCTTCAAATCAATGCGATGTATAAGGTTTAGCTTCAAATTCATGCGAAACAAATGATTTAGCTCCAAATACTTGCGATATAAGTGATATAGCTTCAAATGCTGGCGAAATAAACGTGTTAGCTTCAAAGCAATGCGAAACACATGATATAGCTTCAAATCGATGCGATGTAGAAGGTTTAGCTTCAAATCCATGCGAAACAAATGATTTAGCTTCAAATACTTGCGATATAAGTGATATAGCTTCAATTGCTGGCGAAATAAACGAGTTAGCTTGAAATCCATGCGAAACACATGATGTAGTTTCTATCAATGCGATGTAGATGGTTTAGATTCAAATCCATGCGAAACAAATGATTTAGCTTCAAATACTTGCGATATAAGTGATATAGCTTCAATTGCTGGCGAAATAAACGAGTTAGCTTGAAATCCATGCGAAACACATGATGTAGCTTCAAATCAATGCGATGTAGAAGGTTTAGCTTCAAATCCATGCGAAACAAATGATTTAGCTTCAAATACTTGCGATATAAGTGATATAGCTTCAAATGCTGGCGAAATAAACGTGTTAGCTTCAGATCAATGCGAAACACATGATATAGCTTCAAATCAATGCGATGTAGAAGGTTTAGCTTCAAATCCATGCGAAACAAATGATTTAGCTTCAAATACTTGCGATATAAGTGATAAAGCTTCAAATGCAGGCGACACGAACGAGTTAGCTTCAAATCAATGCGAAACACATGATATACCTTTATATTAATGCGATGTAGATTGTTTAGCTTCAAATCCATGCGAAACAAATGATTTAGCTTCAAATACTTGCGATATAAGTGATATAGCTTCAAATGCTGGCGAAATAAACGAGTTAGCTCCAAATACATGCGAAACACATGATGTAGCTTCAAATCAATGCGATGTAGAAGGTTTAGCTACAAATCCATGCGAAACAAATGATTTAGCTTCAAATTCTTGCGATATAAGTGATATAGCTTCAAATTCTGGCGAAATAATCGAGTTAGCTTCAAATCCATGCGAAACACATGATGTAGCTTCAAATCAATCCAATGTAGAATGTTTGGCTTGAAATCCATGCGAAACAAATGATTTAGCTATAAATACTTGCGATATAAGTGATGTAGTTTCAAATTCTGGCGAAATAATCGAGTTAGCTTCAAATCCATGCGAAACACATGATGTAGATTCAAATCAATGCGATGTAGAAGGTTTGGCTTGAAATCCATGCGAAACAAATGATTTAGCTTCAAATTCATGCGAAACACGTGATGTAGCTTCAAATCAATGCGATGCAGAAGGTTTAGCTTCAAATCCATGCGAAACAAATGATTTAGTTTCAAATACTTGCGATATAAGTGATATAGCTTCAAATGCTGGCGAAATAAACAAGTTAGCTTCAACTCCATGCGAAACCAATGATGTAGCTTGAAATCAATGCGATGTATAAGGTTTATCTTCAAATCTATGCGAAACAAATGATTTAGCTTCAAATACTTGCGATATAAGTGATAAAGCTTCAAATTGTAGCGAAATAATCGAGTCAGCTACAAATCCATGCGAATCACATGATGTAGCTTCAAATCAATGCTATGTAGAAGGTTTATCTTCAAATCCATGCGAATCAAATGATTTAGATTCAAATACTTGCGATATAAGTGATATAGATTCAAATGCTAGCGAAATAACCGAGTTAGCTTCAAATGCATGCGAAACACATGATGTAGGTTAAAATCAAAGCGATGTAGAAGGATTCGTTTCAAATCCATGTTAAACAGATGATTTTGATTCAAATACTTGTAATTTAAGTAATATAGCTTCAAATGCAGGCGAAATAACGGTTTAGCTTCAAATGCATGCGAAACACATGATGTAGGTTCAAATCAATGCGATGTATAAGGTTTATCTTCAAATCTATGCGAAACAAATGATTTAGCTTCAAATACTTGCGATATAAGTGATATAGTTTCAAATTCTGGCGAAATAATCGAGTTAGATTCAAATCCATACGAAACACATGATGTAGCTTCAAATCAATGCGATGTAGAAGGTTTGGCTTGAAATCCATGCGAAACAAATGATTTAGCTTCAAATTCATGCGCAACTCATGGTTTAGCTTCAAATTCATGCGAAACAAATGATTTAGTTTCAAAGACTTGCGATATAAGTGATATAGCTTCAAATGCAGGCGAAATAAACGAGTTAGTTTCAAATCCATGCGGAACACATGATATAGCTTCAAATCAATGCAATGTATAAGGTTTAGCTTCAAATCCATGCGAAACAAATGATTTATCTTCAAATACTTGCGATATAAGTGATATAGCTTCAAATTCTGGCGAAATAATCGAGTTAGCTTCAACTCCATGCGAAACCAATGATGTAGCTTCAAATCAATGCGATGTTGGAGGATTAGTTTCAAATCCATGTTATACAAATGATCTTGATTCAAATACTTGTGATTTAAGTGATATAGCTTCAAATGCAGGCGAAATAAACGCGTTAGCTTCAAATCCATGCGAAACACATGATGTAGCTTCAAATCAATGCGATGTAGATTGTTTAGCTTCAAATCCATGCGGAACAAATGATTTAGCTTCAAATACTTGCGATATAAGTGATATAGCTTCAAGTGCTGGCGAAATAGACGAGTTGGCTTCAAATCCATGCGAAACACATGATACATGATGTAGCATCAAATCAATGCGATGTAGAAGGTTTAGCTTCAAATCCATGCGAAACAAATGATTTAGCTTCAAACTCTTGCGATATAAGTGATATAGCTTCAAATGCTGGCGAAATAATCGAGTTAGCTTGAAATCCATGCGAAACACATGATGTAGCTTCAAATCAATGCGATGTAGAAGGTTTAGCTTCAAATACATACGAAACAAATGATTTAGCATCAAATACTTGTGATATACATGACTTAGATTCAACTGCATGCGAAACTAACGAGTTAGCTTCAAATCCAAGCGAAACACGTGATGTATCTTCAAATTAATGCGATGTAGAAAATTAATCTTCAAATTCAAGCGAAACAAATGATTTATCCTCAAATACTTGCGATATAAGTGATATAGCTTCAAATTCTGGCGAAATAATCGAGTTAGCTTCAAATCCATGCGAAACATATGATGTAACTTCAAATCAATCCGATGTAGAAGGTTTGGCTTGAAATCCATGCGAAACAAATGATTTAGCTATAAATACTTGCGATATAAGTGATGTAGTTTCAAATTCTGGCGAAATAATCGAGTTAGCTTCAAATCCAAGCGAAACACGTGATGTATCTTCAAATTAATGCGATGTAGAAAATTAATCTTCAAATTCAAGCGAAACAAATGATTTAGCTTCAAATTCATGCGAATCTCATGGTTTAGCTTCAAATTCATGCGAAACAAATGATTTAGTTTCAAAGACTTGCGATATAAGTGATATAGCTTCATATGCAGGCGAAATAAACGAGTTAGCTTCAAATCCATGCGGAACACATGATATAGCTTCAAATCAATGCAATGTATAAGGTTTAGCTTCAAATCCATGCGAAACAAATGATTTATCTTCAAATACTTGCGATATAAGTGATATAGCTTCAAATTCTGGCGAAATAATCGAGTTAGCTTCAACTCCATGCGAAACCAATGATGTAGCTTCAAATCAATGCGATGTTGGAGGATTAGTTTCAAATCCATGTTATACAAATGATCTTGATTCAAATACTTGTGATTTAAGTGATATAGCTTCAAATGCAGGCGAAATAAACGCGTTAGCTTCAAATCCATGCGAAACACATGATGTAGCTTCAAATCAATGCGATGTAGATTGTTTAGCTTCAAATCCATGCGGAACAAATGATTTAGCTTCAAATACTTGCGATATAAGTGATATAGCTTCAAGTGCTGGCGAAATAAACGAGTTGGCTTCAAATCCATGCGAAACACATGATGTAGCATCAAATCAATGCGATGTAGAAGGTTTAGCTTCAAATACAAACGAAACAAATGATTTAGCTTCAAATACTTGTGATATACATGACTTAGATTCAACTGCATGCGAAACTAACGAGTTAGCTTCAAATCCACGCGAAACACGTGATGTATCTTCAAATTAATGCGATGTAGAAAATTAATCTTCAAATTCAAGCGAAACAAATGATTTATCGTCAAATACTTGCGATATAAGTGATAACTTCAAATTCTGGCGAAATAATCGAGTTAGCTTCAAATCCATGCGAAACATATGATGTAGCTTCAAATCAATCCGATGTAGAAGGTTTGGCTTGAAATCCATGCGAAACAAATGATTTAGCTATAAATACTTGCGATATAAGTGATGTAGTTTCAATTCTGGCGAAATAATCGAGTTAGCTTCAAATCCATGCGAAACACATGATGTAGATTCAAATCAATGCGATGTAGAAGGTTTGGCTTGAAATCCATGCGAAACAAATGATTTAGCTTCAAATTCATGCGAATCTCATGGTTTAGCTTCAAATTCATGCGAAACAAATGATTTAGTTTCAAAGACTTGCGATATAAGTGATATAGCTTCATATGCAGGTGAAATAAACGAGTTAGCTTCAAATCCATGCGGAACACATGATATAGCTTCAAATCAATGCAATGTATAAGGTTTAGCTTCAAATCCATGCGAAACAAATGATTTATCTTCAAATACTTGCGATATAAGTGATATAGCTTCAAATTCTGGCGAAATAATCGAGTTAAGCTTCAACTCCATGCGAAACCAATGATGTAGCTTCAAATCAATGCGATGTTGGAGGATTAGTTTCAAATCCATGTTATACAAATGATCTTGATTCAAATACTTGTGATTTAAGTGATATAGCTTCAAATGCAGGCGAAATAAACGATTTAGCTTCAAATCCATGCGAAACACGTGATGTAGCTTCAAATCAATGCGATGCAGAAGGTTTAGCTTCAAATCCATGCGAAACAAATGATTTAGTTTCAAATACTTGCGATATAAGTGATATAGCTTCAAATGCTGGCGAAATAAACGAGTTAGCTTCAAATCAATGCGAAACACATGATATAGCTTCAAATCAATGCGATGTAGTAGGTTTATATTCAAATCCATGCGAATCAAATGATTTAGCTTCAAATACTTGCGATATAAGTGATATAGCTTCAAATGCTGGCGAAATAAACGATTTAGCTTCAAATGCATGTGAAACACATGATGTAGCTTCAAATCAATGCGATGTAGAAGGTTTAGCTTCAAATACATACGAAACAAATGATTTAGCTTCAAATACTTGTGATATACATGACTTAGATTCAACTGCATGCGAAACTAACGAGTTAGCTTCAAATCCAAGCGAAACACGTGATGTATCTTCAAATTAATGCGATGTAGAAAATTAATCTTCAAATTCAAGCGAAACAAATGATTTATCCTCAAATACTTGCGATATAAGTGATATAGCTTCAAATGCTGGCGCAATTAACGACGTAGATTCATATCCATGCGAAACACATGATGTAGCTTCAAATCAATGCGATGTAGAAGGTTTAGCTTCAACTCCTTGCGAAACAAATGATTTCGCTTCAAATACTTGCGATATAAGTGTTATAGCTTCAAATGTTGGCGTACTAATCGAGTTAGCTTCAAATCCATGCGATACACATGATGTAGTTTCAAATCAACGCGATGTAGATTGTTTAGCTTCAAATCCATGCGGAACAAATGATTTAGCTTCAAATACTTGCGATATAAGTGATATAGCTTCAAGTGCTGGCGAAATAGACGAGTTGGCTTCAAATCCATGCGAAACACATGATGTAGCATCAAATCAATGCGATGTAGAAGGTTTAGCTTCAAATCCATGCGAAACAAATGATTTAGCTAGAAATTCTTGCGATATAAGTGATATAGCTTCAAATGCTGGCGAAATAATCGAGTTAGCTTGAAATCCATGCGAAACACATGATGTAGCTTCAAATCAATGCGATGTTGGAGGATTAGTTTCAAATCCATGTTATACAAATGATCTTGATTCAAATACTTGTGATTTAAGTGATATAGCTTCAAATGCTGGCGAAATAAACGCGTTAGCTTCAAATCCATGCGAAACACATGATGTAGCTTCAAATCAATGCGATGTAGATTGTTTAGCTTCAAATCCATGCGGAACAAATGATTTAGCTTCAAATACTTGCGATATAAGTGATATAGCTTCAAGTGCTGGCGAAATAGACGAGTTGGCTTCAAATCCATGCGAAACACATGATGTAGCTTTCAAATCAATGCGATGTTGGAGGATTAGTTTCAAATCCATGTTATACAAATGATCTTGATTCAAATACTTGTGATTTAAGTGATATAGCTTCAAATGCAGGCGAAATAAACGCGTTAGCTTCAAATCCATGCGAAACACATGATGTAGCTTCAAATCAATGCGATGTAGATTGTTTAGCTTCAAATCCATGCGGAACAAATGATTTAGCTTCAAATACTTGCGATATAAGTGATATAGCTTCAAGTGCTGGCGAAATAGACGAGTTGGCTTCAAATCCATGCGAAACACATGATGTAGCATCAAATCAATGCGATGTAGAAGGTTTAGCTTCAAATCCATGCGAAACAAATGATTTAGCTTCAAATTCTTGCGATATAAGTGATATAGCTTCAAATGCTGGCGAAATAATCGAGTTAGCTTGAAATCCATGCGAAACACATGATGTAGCTTCAAATCAATGCGATGTAGAAGGTTTAGCTTCAAATACATACGAAACAAATGATTTAGCTTCAAATACTTGTGATATACATGACTTAGATTCAACTGCATGCGAAACTAACGAGTTAGCTTCAAATCCAAGCGAAACACGTGATGTATCTTCAAATTAATGCGATGTAGAAAATTAATCTTCAAATTCAAGCAAAACAAATGATTTATCCTCAAATACTTGCGATATAAGTGATATAGTTTCAAATTCTGGCGAAATAATCGAGTTAGCTTCAAATCCATGCGAAACATATGATGTAGATTCAAATCAATGCAATGTAGAAGGTTTGGCTTGAAATCCATGCGAAACAAATGATTTAGCTTCAAATTCATGCGAATCTCATGGTTTAGCTTCAAATTCTGGCGAAATAATCGAGTTAGCTTCAAATCCATGCGAAACATATGATGTAGCTTCAAATCAATCCGATGTAGAAGGTTTGGCTTGAAATCCATGCGAAACAAATGATTTAGCTATAAATACTTGCGATATAAGTGATGTAGTTTTAAATTCTGGCGAAATAATCGAGTTAGCTTCAAATCCATGCGAAACACATGATGTAGATTCAAATCAATGCGATGTAGAAGGTTTGGCTTGAAATCCATGCGAAACAAATGATTTAGCTTCAAATTCATGCGAATCTCATGGTTTAGCTTCAAATTCATGCGAAACAAATGATTTAGATTCAAAGACTTGCGATATAAGTGATATAGCTTCATATGCAGGCGAAATAAACGAGTTAGCTTCAAATCCATGCGGAACACATGATATAGCTTCAAATCAATGCAATGTATAAGGTTTAGCTTCAAATCCATGCGAAACAAATGATTTATCTTCAAATACTTGCGATATAAGTGATATAGCTTCAAATTCTGGCGAAATAATCGAGTTAGATTCAACTCCATGCGAAACCAATGATGTAGCTTCAAATCAATGCGATGTTGGAGGATTAGTTTCAAATCCATGTTATACAAATGATCTTGATTCAAATACTTGTGATTTAAGTGATATAGCTTCAAATGCAGGCGAAATAAACGCGTTAGCTTCAAATCCATGCGAAACACATGATGTAGCTTCAAATCAATGCGATGTAGATTGTTTAGCTTCAAATCCATGCGGAACAAATGATTTAGCTTCAAATACTTGCGATATAAGTGATATAGCTTCAAGTGCTGGCGAAATAGACGAGTTGGCTTCAAATCCATGCGAAACACATGATGTAGCTTCAAATCAATGCGATGTTGGAGGATTAGTTTCAAATCCATGTTATACAAATGATCTTGATTCAAATACTTGTGATTTAAGTGATATAGCTTCAAATGCAGGCGAAATAAACGCGTTAGCTTCAAATTCAAATCAATGCGATGTAGATTGTTTAGCTTCAAATCCATGCGGAACAAATGATTTAGCTTCAAATACTTGCGATATAAGTGATATAGCTTCAAGTGCTGGCGAAATAGACGAGTTGGCTTCAAATCATGCGAAACACATGATGTAGCATCAAATCACATGCGATGTAGAAGGTTTAGCTTCAAATCCATGCGAAACAAAATGATTTAGCTTCAAATTCTTGCGATATACAGTGATAATAGCTTCAAATGCTGGCGAAATAATCGAGTTAGCTTGAAATCCATGCGAAACACATGATGTAGCTTCAAATCAATGCGATGTAGAAGGTTTAGCTTCAAATACATACGAAACAAATGATTTAGCTTCAAATACTTGTGATATACATGACTTAGATTCAACTGCATGCGAAACTAACGAGTTAGCTTCAAATCCAAGCGAAACACGTGATGTATCTTCAAATTAATGCGATGTAGAAAATTAATCTTCAAATTCAAGCGAAACAAATGATTTATCCTCAAATACTTGCGATATAAGTGATATAGCTTCAAATTCTGGCGAAATAATCGAGTTAGCTTCAAATCCATGCGAAACATATGATGTAGATTCAAATCAATGCGATGTAGAAGGTTTGGCTTGAAAATCCATGCGAAACAAATGATTTAGCTTCAAATTCATGCGAATCTCATGGTTTTAGCTTCAAATTCTGGCGAAATAATCGAGTTAGCTTCAAATCCATGCGAAACATATGATGTAGCTTCAAATCAATCCGACGTAGAAGGTTTGGCTTGAAATCCATGCGAAACAAATGATTTAGCTATAAATACTTGCGATATAAGTGATGTAGTTTTAAATTCTGGCGAAATAATCGAGTTAGCTTCAAATCCATGCGAAACACATGATGTAGATTCAAATCAATGCGATGTAGAAGGTTTGGCTTGAAATCCATGCGAAACAAATGATTTAGCTTCAAATTCATGCGAATCTCATGGTTTAGCTTCAAATTCATGCGAAACAAATGATTTAGTTTCAAAGACTTGCCGATATAAGTGATTATAGCTTCATATGCAGGCGAAATAAACGAGTTAGCCTTCAAATCCATGCGGAACACATGATATAGCTTCAAATCAATGCAATGTATAAGGTTTAGCTTCAAATCCATGCGAAACAAATGATTTATCTTCAAATACTTGCGATATAAGTGATATAGCTTCAAATTCTGGCGAAATAATCGAGTTAGCTTCAACTCCATGCGAAACCAATGATGTAGCTTCAAATCAATGCGATGTTGGAGGATTAGTTTCAAATCCATGTTATACAAATGATCTTGATTCAAATACTTGTGATTTAAGTGATATAGCTTCAAATGCAGGCGAAATAAACGCGTTAGCTTCAAATCCATGCGAAACACATGATGTAGCTTCAAATCAATGCGATGTAGATTGTTTAGCTTCAAATCATGCGGAACAAATGATTTAGCTTCAAATACTTGCGATATAAAGTGATATAGCTTCAAGTGCTGGCGAAATAGACGAGTTGTGCTTCAAATCCATGCGAAACACATGATGTAGCTTCAAATCAATGCGATGTTGGAGGATTAGTTTCAAATCCATGTTATACAAATGATCTTGATTCAAATACTTGTGATTTAAGTGATATAGCTTCAAATGCAGGCGAAAATAAACGCGTTAGCTTCAAATCCATGCGAAACACATGATGTAGCTTCAAAATCAATGCGATGTAGATTGTTTAGCTTCAAATCCATGCGGAACAAATGATTTAGCTTCAAATACTTGCGATATAAGTGATATAGCTTCAAGTGCTGGCGAAATAGACGAGTTGGCTTCAAATCCATGCGAAACACATGATGTAGCATCAAATCAATGCGATGTAGAAGGTTTAGCTTCAAATCCATGCGAAACAAATGATTTAGCTTCAAATTCTTGCGATATAAGTGATATAGCTTCAAAATGCTGGCGAAATAATCGAGTTAGCTTGAAATCCATGCGAAACACATGATGTAGCTTCAAATCAATGCGATGTAGAAGGTTTAGCTTCAAATACATACGAAACAAATGATTTAGCTTCAAATACTTGTGATATACATGACTTAGATTCAAACTGCATGCGAAACTAACGAGTTAGCTTCAAATCCAAGCGAAACACGTGATGTATCTTCAAATTAATGCGATGTAGAAAATTAATCTTCAAATTCAAGCGAAACAAATGATTTATCCTCAAATACTTGCGGTATAAGTGATATAGCTTCAAATTCTGGCGAAATAATCGAGTTAGCTTCAAATCCATGCTGCGAAACATATGATGTAGATTCAAATCAATGCGATGTAGAAGGTTTGGCTTGAAAATCCATGCGAAACAAATGATTTAGCTTCAAATTCATGCGAATCTCATGGTTTAGCTTCAAATTCTGGCGAAATAATCGAGGTTAGCTTCAAATCCATGCGAAACATATGATGTAGCTTCAAATCAATCCGATGTAGAAGGTTTGGCTTGAAATCCATGCGAAACAAATGATTTAGCTATAAATACTTGCGATATAAGTGATGTAGTTTAAATTCTGGCGAAATAATCGAGTTAGGCTTCAAATCCATGCGAAACACATGATGTAGATTCAAATCAATGCGATGTAGAAGGTTTGGCTTGAAATCCATGCGAAACAAATGATTTAGCTTCAAATTCATGCGAATCTCATGGTTTAGCTTCAAATTCATGCGAAACAAATGATTTAGTTTCAAAGACTTGCGATATAAGTGATATAGCTTCATATGCAGGCGAAATAAACGAGTTAGCTTCAAATCCATGCGGAACACATGATATAGCTTCAAATCAATGCAATGTATAAAGGTTTAGCTTCAAATCCATGCGAAACAAATGATTTATCTTCAAATACTTGCGATATAAGTGATATAGCTTCAAATTCTGGCGAAATAAACGCGTTAGCTTCAAATCCATGCGAAACACATGATGTAGCTTCAAATCATCAATGCGATGTAGATTGTTTAGCTTCAAATCCATGCGGAACAAATGATTTAGCTTCAAATACTTGCGATATAAGTGATATAGCTTCAAGTGCTGGCGAAATAGACGAGTTGGCTTCAAATCCATGCGAAAGACATGATGTAGCATCAAATCAATGCGATGTAGAAGGTTTAGCTTCAAATCCATGCGAAACAAATGATTTAGCTTCAAACTCTTGCGATATATGTGATATAGCTTCAAATGCTGGCGAAATAATCGAGTTAGCTTGAAATCCATGCGAAACACATGATGTAGCTTCAAATCAATGCGATGTAGAAGGTTTAGCTTCAAATACATACGAAACAAATGATTTAGCTTCAAATACTTGTGATATACATGACTTAGATTCAACTGCATGCGAAACTAACGAGTTAGCTTCAAATCCAAGCGAAACACGTGATGTATCTTCAAATTAATGCGATGTAGAAAATTAATCTTCAAATTCAAGCGAAACAAATGATTTATCCTCAAATACTTGCGATATAAGTGATATAGCTTCAAATGCTGGCGCAATTAACGACGTAGATTCATATCCATGCGAAACACATGATATAGCTTCAAATCAATGCGATGTAGAAGGTTTAGCTTCAACTCCTTGCGAAACAAATGATTTCGCTTCAAATACTTGCGATATAAGTGTTATAGCTTCAAATGTTGGCGTACTAATCGAGTTAGCTTCAAATCCATGCGATACACATGATGTAGTTTCAAATCAACGCGATGTAGAAGGTTTAGTTTGAAATCCATGTGTAGCAAGTGATTTAACTTCAAATACTTGCGATATAAGTGGTCTAGCATCAAATGCTGACGAAATAGACGAGATAGCTTCAAATCCATGCGATACACATGATGTAGCTCCAAATCAATGCGATGTAGAATGTTTAGCTTCAAATCCATGCGAAACAAATGATTAAGCTTCAAATACTTGCGATATAAGTGATATAGCTTGTAATGCAGGCGACACGAACGAGTTAGCATCAAATCAATGCGAAACACACGATATACCTTCATATCAATGCGATGTAGATTGTTTAGTTTCAAATCCATGCGAAACAAATGATTTAGCTTCAAATACTTGCGATATAAGTGATATAGCTTCATATGCAGGCGAAACAAACGCGTTAGCTTCAAAACCATGCGAAACACATGATGTAGCTTCAAATCAATCCGATGTAGATTGTTTAGCTTCAAATCCATGCGCAACAGATGATTTAGCTTCAAATACTTGCGATATAAGTGATATAGCTTCAAGTGCAGGCGAAATAGGCGAGTTGGCTTCAAATCCATGCGAATCACATGATGTAGCTTCAAATCAATGCTAAGTAGAAGGTTTAGCTACAAATCCATGCGAAACAAATGATTTAGCTTCAAATACTTGCGATATAAGTGATATAGCTTCAAATGCAGGCGAAATAAACGATTTAGCTTCAAATCCATGCGAAACACATGATGTAGCTTCAAATCAATGCGATGTCGAAGGTTCAGCTTCAAATCGCTGCGAAACAATTGATTTAGCTTGAAATACTTGCGATATAAGTGATATAGCCTCAAATGCTGGCGAAATAATTGAGTTAGCTTGAAATCCATGCGAAACACATGATGAAGCTTCAAATCAATGCGATGTATAAGGTTTAGCTTCAAATTCATGCGAAACAAATGATTTAGCTCCAAATACTTGCGATATAAGTGATATAGCTTCAAATGCTGGCGAAATAAACGTGTTAGCTTCAAAGCAATGCGAAACACATGATATAGCTTCAAATCGATGCGATGTAGAAGGTTTAGCTTCAAATCCATGCGAAACAAATGATTTAGCTTCAAATACTTGCGATATAAGTGATATAGCTTCAATTGCTGGCGAAATAAACGAGTTAGCTTGAAATCCATGCGAAACACATGATGTAGCTTCAAATCAATGCGATGTAGAAGGTTTAGCTTCAAATCCATGCGAAACAAATGATTTAGCTTCAAATACTTGCGATATAAGTGATATAGCTTCAAATGCTGGCGAAATAAACGTGTTAGCTTCAGATCAATGCGAAACACATGATATAGCTTCAAATCAATGCGATGTAGAAGGTTTAGCTTCAAATCCATGCGAAACAAATGATTTAGCTTCAAATACTTGCGATATAAGTGATAAAGCTTCAAATGCAGGCGACACGAACGAGTTAGCTTCAAATCAATGCGAAACACATGATATACCTTTATATTAATGCGATGTAGATTGTTTAGCTTCAAATCCATGCGAAACAAATGATTTAGCTTCAAATACTTGCGATATAAGTGATATAGCTTCAAATGCTGGCGAAATAAACGAGTTAACTCCAAATACATGCGAAACACATGATGTAGCTTCAAATCAATGCGATGTAGAAGGTTTAGCTTCAACTCCTTGCGAAACAAATGATTTCGCTTCAAATACTTGCGATATAAGTGTTATAGCTTCAAATGTTGGCGTACTAATCGAGTTAGCTTCAAATCCATGCGATACACATGATGTAGTTTCAAATCAACGCGATGTAGAAGGTTTAGTTTGAAATCCATGTGTAGCAAGTGATTTAACTTCAAATACTTGCGATATAAGTGGTCTAGCATCAAATGCTGACGAAATAGACGAGATAGCTTCAAATCCATGCGATACACATGATGTAGCTCCAAATCAATGCGATGTAGAATGTTTAGCTTCAAATCCATGCGAAACAAATGATTAAGCTTCAAATACTTGCGATATAAGTGATATAGCTTGTAATGCAGGCGACACGAACGAGTTAGCATCAAATCAATGCGAAACACACGATATACCTTCATATCAATGCGATGTAGATTGTTTAGTTTCAAATCCATGCGAAACAAATGATTTAGCTTCAAATACTTGCGATATAAGTGATATAGCTTCATATGCAGGCGAAACAAACGCGTTAGCTTCAAAACCATGCGAAACACATGATGTAGCTTCAAATCAATCCGATGTAGATTGTTTAGCTTCAAATCCATGCGCAACAAATGATTTAGCTTCAAATACTTGCGATATAAGTGATATAGCTTCAAGTGCAGGCGAAATAGGCGAGTTGGCTTCAAATCCATGCGAATCACATGATGTAGCTTCAAATCAATGCTAAGTAGAAGGTTTAGCTACAAATCCATGCGAAACAAATGATTTAGCTTCAAATACTTGCGATATAAGTGATATAGCTTCAAATGCAGGCGAAATAAACGATTTAGCTTCAAATCCATGCGAAACACATGATGTAGCTTCAAATCAATGCGATGTCGAAGGTTCAGCTTCAAATCGCTGCGAAACAATTGATTTAGCTTGAAATACTTGCGATATAAGTGATATAGCCTCAAATGCTGGCGAAATAATTGAGTTAGCTTGAAATCCATGCGAAACACATGATGAAGCTTCAAATCAATGCGATGTATAAGGTTTAGCTTCAAATTCATGCGACACAAATGATTTAGCTCCAAATACTTGCGATATAAGTGATATAGCTTCAAATGCTGGCGAAATAAACGTGTTAGCTTCAAAGCAATGCGAAACACATGATATAGCTTCAAATCGATGCGATGTAGAAGGTTTAGCTTCAAATCCATGCGAAACAAATGATTTAGCTTCAAATACTTGCGATATAAGTGATATAGCTTCAATTGCTGGCGAAATAAACGAGTTAGCTTGAAATCCATGCGAAACACATGATGTAGCTTCAAATCAATGCGATGTAGAAGGTTTAGCTTCAAATCCATGCGAAACAAATGATTTAGCTTCAAATACTTGCGATATAAGTGATATAGCTTCAAATGCTGGCGAAATAAACGTGTTAGCTTCAGATCAATGCGAAACACATGATATAGCTTCAAATCAATGCGATGTAGAAGGTTTAGCTTCAAATCCATGCGAAACAAATGATTTAGCTTCAAATACTTGCGATATAAGTGATAAAGCTTCAAATGCAGGCGACACGAACGAGTTAGCTTCAAATCAATGCGAAACACATGATATACCTTTATATTAATGCGATGTAGATTGTTTAGCTTCAAATCCATGCGAAACAAATGATTTAGCTTCAAATACTTGCGATATAAGTGATATAGCTTCAAATGCTGGCGAAATAAACGAGTTAGCTCCAAATACATGCGAAACACATGATGTAGCTTCAAATCAATGCGATGTAGAAGGTTTAGCTACAAATCCATGCGAAACAAATGATTTAGCTTCAAATTCTTGCGATATAAGTGATATAGCTTCAAATTCTGGCGAAATAATCGAGTTAGCTTCAAATCCATGCGAAACACATGATGTAGCTTCAAATCAATCCAATGTAGAATGTTTGGCTTGAAATCCATGCGAAACAAATGATTTAGCTATAAATACTTGCGATATAAGTGATGTAGTTTCAAATTCTGGCGAAATAATCGAGTTAGCTTCAAATCCATGCGAAACACATGATGTAGATTCAAATCAATGCGATGTAGAAGGTTTGGCTTGAAATCCATGCGAAACAAATGATTTAGCTTCAAATTCATGCGAAACACGTGATGTAGCTTCAAATCAATGCGATGCAGAAGGTTTAGCT
This sequence comes from Megalopta genalis, assembly GCF_051020955.1. Taxonomy (NCBI): domain Eukaryota; kingdom Metazoa; phylum Arthropoda; class Insecta; order Hymenoptera; family Halictidae; genus Megalopta; species Megalopta genalis. The sequence goes on along the minus strand of NW_027477034.1, from coordinate 80,663 downwards.
TCAAATCCATGCGAAACAAATGATTTAGTTTCAAATACTTGCGATATAAGTGATATAGCTTCAAATGCTGGCGAAATAAACAAGTTAGCTTCAACTCCATGCGAAACCAATGATGTAGCTTGAAATCAATGCGATGTATAAGGTTTATCTTCAAATCTATGCGAAACAAATGATTTAGCTTCAAATACTTGCGATATAAGTGATAAAGCTTCAAATTGTAGCGAAATAATCGAGTCAGCTACAAATCCATGCGAATCACATGATGTAGCTTCAAATCAATGCTATGTAGAAGGTTTATCTTCAAATCCATGCGAATCAAATGATTTAGATTCAAATACTTGCGATATAAGTGATATAGATTCAAATGCTAGCGAAATAACCGAGTTAGCTTCAAATGCATGCGAAACACATGATGTAGGTTAAAATCAAAGCGATGTAGAAGGATTCGTTTCAAATCCATGTTAAACAGATGATTTTGATTCAAATACTTGTAATTTAAGTAATATAGCTTCAAATGCAGGCGAAATAACGGTTTAGCTTCAAATGCATGCGAAACACATGATGTAGGTTCAAATCAATGCGATGTATAAGGTTTATCTTCAAATCTATGCGAAACAAATGATTTAGCTTCAAATACTTGCGATATAAGTGATATAGTTTCAAATTCTGGCGAAATAATCGAGTTAGATTCAAATCCATACGAAACACATGATGTAGCTTCAAATCAATGCGATGTAGAAGGTTTGGCTTGAAATCCATGCGAAACAAATGATTTAGCTTCAAATTCATGCGCAACTCATGGTTTAGCTTCAAATTCATGCGAAACAAATGATTTAGTTTCAAAGACTTGCGATATAAGTGATATAGCTTCAAATGCAGGCGAAATAAACGAGTTAGTTTCAAATCCATGCGGAACACATGATATAGCTTCAAATCAATGCAATGTATAAGGTTTAGCTTCAAATCCATGCGAAACAAATGATTTATCTTCAAATACTTGCGATATAAGTGATATAGCTTCAAATTCTAGCGAAATAATCGAGTTAGCTTCAACTCCATGCGAAACCAATGATGTAGCTTCAAATCAATGCGATGTTGGAGGATTAGTTTCAAATCCATGTTATACAAATGATCTTGATTCAAATACTTGTGATTTAAGTGATATAGCTTCAAATGCAGGCGAAATAAACGCGTTAGCTTCAAATCCATGCGAAACACATGATGTAGCTTCAAATCAATGCGATGTAGATTGTTTAGCTTCAAATCCATGCGGAACAAATGATTTAGCTTCAAATACTTGCGATATAAGTGATATAGCTTCAAGTGCTGGCGAAATAGACGAGTTGGCTTCAAATCCATGCGAAACACATGATGTAGCATCAAATCAATGCGATGTAGAAGGTTTAGCTTCAAATACAAACGAAACAAATGATTTAGCTTCAAATACTTGTGATATACATGACTTAGATTCAACTGCATGCGAAACTAACGAGTTAGCTTCAAATCCAAGCGAAACACGTGATGTATCTTCAAATTAATGCGATGTAGAAAATTAATCTTCAAATTCAAGCGAAACAAATGATTTATCCTCAAATACTTGCGATATAAGTGATAACTTCAAATTCTGGCGAAATAATCGAGTTAGCTTCAAATCCATGCGAAACATATGATGTAGCTTCAAATCAATCCGATGTAGAAGGTTTGGCTTGAAATCCATGCGAAACAAATGATTTAGCTATAAATACTTGCGATATAAGTGATGTAGTTTCAAATTCTGGCGAAATAATCGAGTTAGCTTCAAATCCATGCGAAACACATGATGTAGATTCAAATCAATGCGATGTAGAAGGTTTGGCTTGAAATCCATGCGAAACAAATGATTTAGCTTCAAATTCATGCGAATCTCATGGTTTAGCTTCAAATTCATGCGAAACAAATGATTTAGTTTCAAAGACTTGCGATATAAGTGATATAGCTTCATATGCAGGTGAAATAAACGAGTTAGCTTCAAATCCATGCGGAACACATGATTTAGCTTCAAATCAATGCAATGTATAAGGTTTAGCTTCAAATCCATGCGAAACAAATGATTTATCTTCAAATACTTGCGATATAAGTGATATAGCTTCAAATTCTGGCGAAATAATCGAGTTAGCTTCAACTCCATGCGAAACCAATGATGTAGCTTCAAATCAATGCGATGTTGGAGGATTAGTTTCAAATCCATGTTATACAAATGATCTTGATTCAAATACTTGTGATTTAAGTGATATAGCTTCAAATGCAGGCGAAATAAACGATTTAGCTTCAAATCCATGCGAAACACGTGATGTAGCTTCAAATCAATGCGATGCAGAAGGTTTAGCTTCAAATCCATGCGAAACAAATGATTTAGTTTCAAATACTTGCGATATAAGTGATATAGCTTCAAATGCTGGCGAAATAAACGAGTTAGCTTCAAATCAATGCGAAACACATGATATAGCTTCAAATCAATGCGATGTAGAAGGTTTATATTCAAATCCATGCGAATCAAATGATTTAGCTTCAAATACTTGCGATATAAGTGATATAGCTTCAAATGCTGGCGAAATAAACGATTTAGCTTCAAATGCATGTGAAACACATGATGTAGGTTCAAATCAATGCGATGTATAAGGTTTATCTTCAAATCTATGCGAAACAAATGATTTAGCTTCAAATACTTGCGATATAAGTGATAAAGCTTCAAATTCTGGCGAAATAATCGAGTTAGTTTCAAATCCATGCGGAACACATGATATAGCTTCAAATCAATGCAATGTATAAGGTTTAGCTTCAAATCCATGCGAAACAAATGATTTATCTTCAAATACTTGCGATATAAGTGATATAGCTTCAAATTCTGGCGAAATAATCGAGTTAGCTTCAACTCCATGCGAAACCAATGATGTAGCTTCAAATCAATGCGATGTTGGAGGATTAGTTTCAAATCCATGTTATACAAATGATCTTGATTCAAATACTTGTGATTTAAGTGATATAGCTTCAAATGCAGGCGAAATAAACGCGTTAGCTTCAAATCCATGCGAAACACATGATGTAGCTTCAAATCAATGCGATGTAGATTGTTTAGCTTCAAATCCATGCGGAACAAATGATTTAGCTTCAAATACTTGCGATATAAGTGATATAGCTTCAAGTGCTGGCGAAATAGACGAGTTGGCTTCAAATCCATGCGAAACACATGATACATGATGTAGCATCAAATCAATGCGATGTAGAAGGTTTAGCTTCAAATCCATGCGAAACAAATGATTTAGCTTCAAACTCTTGCGATATAAGTGATATAGCTTCAAATGCTGGCGAAATAATCGAGTTAGCTTGAAATCCATGCGAAACACATGATGTAGCTTCAAATCAATGCGATGTAGAAGGTTTAGCTTCAAATACATACGAAACAAATGATTTAGCATCAAATACTTGTGATATACATGACTTAGATTCAACTGCATGCGAAACTAACGAGTTAGCTTCAAATCCAAGCGAAACACGTGATGTATCTTCAAATTAATGCGATGTAGAAAATTAATCTTCAAATTCAAGCGAAACAAATGATTTATCCTCAAATACTTGCGATATAAGTGATATAGCTTCAAATTCTGGCGAAATAATCGAGTTAGCTTCAAATCCATGCGAAACATATGATGTAACTTCAAATCAATCCGATGTAGAAGGTTTGGCTTGAAATCCATGCGAAACAAATGATTTAGCTATAAATACTTGCGATATAAGTGATGTAGTTTCAAATTCTGGCGAAATAATCGAGTTAGCTTCAAATCCAAGCGAAACACGTGATGTATCTTCAAATTAATGCGATGTAGAAAATTAATCTTCAAATTCAAGCGAAACAAATGATTTAGCTTCAAATTCATGCGAATCTCATGGTTTAGCTTCAAATTCATGCGAAACAAATGATTTAGTTTCAAAGACTTGCGATATAAGTGATATAGCTTCATATGCAGGCGAAATAAACGAGTTAGCTTCAAATCCATGCGGAACACATGATATAGCTTCAAATCAATGCAATGTATAAGGTTTAGCTTCAAATCCATGCGAAACAAATGATTTATCTTCAAATACTTGCTATATAAGTGATATAGCTTCAAATTCTGGCGAAATAATCGAGTTAGCTTCAACTCCATGCGAAACCAATAATGTAGCTTCAAATCAATGCGATGTTGGAGGATTAGTTTCAAATCCATGTTATAGAAATGATCTTGATTCAAATACTTGTGATTTAAGTGATATAGCTTCAAATGCAGGCGAAATAAACGCGTTAGCTTCAAATCCATGCGAAACACATGATGTAGCTTCAAATCAATGCGATGTAGATTGTTTAGCTTCAAATCCATGCGGAACAAATGATTTAGCTTCAAATACTTGCGATATAAGTGATATAGCTTCAAGTGCTGGCGAAATAGACGAGTTGGCTTCAAATCCATGCGAAACACATGATGTAGCATCAAATCAATGCGATGTAGAAGGTTTAGCTTCAAATCCATGCGAAACAAATGATTTATCTTCAAATACTTGCGATATAAGTGATATAGCTTCAAATTCTGGCGAAATAATCGAGTTAGCTTCAACTCCATGCGAAACCAATGATGTAGCTTCAAATCAATGCGATGTTGGAGGATTAGTTTCAAATCCATGTTATACAAATGATCTTGATTCAAATACTTGTGATTTAAGTGATATAGCTTCAAATGCAGGCGAAATAAACGCGTTAGCTTCAAATCCATGCGAAACACATGATGTAGCTTCAAATCAATGCGATGTAGATTGTTTAGCTTCAAATCCATGCGGAACAAATGATTTAGCTTCAAATACTTGCGATATAAGTGATATAGCTTCAAGTGCTGGCGAAATAGACGAGTTGGCTTCAAATCCATGCGAAACACATGATGTAGCATCAAATCAATGCGATGTAGAAGGTTTAGCTTCAAATACAAACGAAACAAATGATTTAGCATCAAATACTTGTGATATACATGACTTAGATTCAACTGCATGCGAAACTAACGAGTTAGCTTCAAATCCAAGCGAAACACGTGATGTATCTTCAAATTAATGCGATGTAGAAAATTAATCTTCAAATTCAAGCGAAACAAATGATTTATCCTCAAATACTTGCGATATAAGTGATAACTTCAAATTCTGGCGAAATAATCGAGTTAGCTTCAAATCCATGCGAAACATATGATGTAGCTTCAAATCAATCCGATGTAGAAGGTTTGGCTTGAAATCCATGCGAAACAAATGATTTAGCTATAAATACTTGCGATATAAGTGATGTAGTTTCAAATTCTGGCGAAATAATCGAGTTAGCTTCAAATCCATGCGAAACACATGATGTAGATTCAAATCAATGCGATGTAGAAGGTTTGGCTTGAAATCCATGCGAAACAAATGATTTAGCTTCAAATTCATGCGAATCTCATGGTTTAGCTTCAAATTCATGAGAAACAAATGATTTAGTTTCAAAGACTTGCGATATAAGTGATATAGCTTCATATGCAGGTGAAATAAACGAGTTAGCTTCAAATCCATGCGGAACACATGATATAGCTTCAAATCAATGCAATGTATAAGGTTTAGCTTCAAATCCATGCGAAACAAATGATTTATCTTCAAATACTTGCGATATAAGTGATATAGCTTCAAATTCTGGCGAAATAATCGAGTTAGCTTCAACTCCATGCGAAACCAATGATGTAGCTTCAAATCAATGCGATGTTGGAGGATTAGTTTCAAATCCATGTTATACAAATGATCTTGATTCAAATACTTGTGATTTAAGTGATATAGCTTCAAATGCAGGCGAAATAAACGATTTAGCTTCAAATCCATGCGAAACACGTGATGTAGCTTCAAATCAATGCGATGCAGAAGGTTTAGCTTCAAATCCATGCGAAACAAATGATTTAGTTTCAAATACTTGCGATATAAGTGATATAGCTTCAAATGCTGGCGAAATAAACGAGTTAGCTTCAAATCAATGCGAAACACATGATATAGCTTCAAATCAATGCGATGTAGAAGGTTTATATTCAAATCCATGCGAATCAAATGATTTAGCTTCAAATACTTGCGATATAAGTGATATAGCTTCAAATGCTGGCGAAATAAACGATTTAGCTTCAAATGCATGTGAAACACATGATGTAGGTTCAAATCAATGCGATGTATAAGGTTTATCTTCAAATCTATGCGAAACAAATGATTTAGCTTCAAATACTTGCGATATAAGTGATAAAGCTTCAAATTCTGGCGAAATAATCGAGTTAGCTTCAAATCCATGCAAAACTTATGATGTAGCTTCAAATCAATGCGATGTAGAAGGTTTGGCTTGAAATCCATGCGAAACAAATGATTTAGCTACAAATACTTGCGATATAAGTGACATAGCTTCAAATGCTGGCGAAATAAACGAGTTGGCTTCAAATCCATGCGAAACACATGTTGTAGCATCAAATCAATGCGATGTAGAAGGCTTAGCTTCAAACCCATGCGAAAGAAATGCTTTAGCTTCAAATACTTGCGATATAAGTGATGTAGCTTCATATGCAGGCGAAACAAACGCGTTAGCTTCAAAACCATGCGAAACACATGATGTAGCTTCAAATCAATGCGATGTAGATTGTTTAGCTTCAAATCCATGCGGAACAAATGATTTAGCTTCAAATACTTGCAATATAAGTGATATATCTTCAAGTGCAGGCGAAATAGGCGAGTTGGCTTCAAATCCATGCGAATCACATGATGTAGCTTCAAATCAATGCTAAGTAGAAGGTTTAGCTACAAATCCATGCGAAACAAATGATTTAGCTTCAAATACTTGCGATATAAGTGATATAGCTTCAAATTCTGGCGAAATAATCGAGTTAGCTTCAAATCCATGCGAAACATATGATGTAGCTTCAAATCAATCCGATGTAGAAGGTTTGGCTTGAAATCCATGCGAAACAAATGATTTAGCTATAAATACTTGCGATATAAGTGATGTAGTTTCAAATTCTGGCGAAATAATCGAGTTAGCTTCAAATCCATGCGAAACACATGATGTAGATTCAAATCAATGCGATGTAGAAGGTTTGGCTTGAAATCCATGCGAAACAAATGATTTAGCTTCAAATTCATGCGAATCTCATGGTTTAGCTTCAAATTCATGCGAAACAAATGATTTAGTTTCAAAGACTTGCGATATAAGTGATATAGCTTCATATGCAGGCGAAATAAACGAGTTAGCTTCAAATCCATGCGGAACACATGACATAGCTTCAAATCAATGCAATGTATAAGGTTTAGCTTCAAATCCATGCGAAACAAATGATTTATCTTCAAATACTTGCGATAAAAGTGATATAGCTTCAAATTCTGGCGAAATAATCGAGTTAGCTTCAACTCCATGCGAAACCAATGATGTAGCTTCAAATCAATGCGATGTTGGAGGATTAGTTTCAAATCCATGTTATACAAATGATCTTGATTCAAATTCTTGTGATTTAAGTGATATAGCTTCAAATGCAGGCGAAATAAACGATTTAGCTTCAAATCCATGCGAAACACGTGATGTAGCTTCAAATCAATGCGATGCAGAAGGTTTAGCTTCAAATCCATGCGAAACAAATGATTTAGTTTCAAATACTTGCGATATAAGTGATATAGCTTCAAATTCTGGCGAAATAAACGAGTTAGCTTCAAATCAATGCGAAACACATGATATAGCTTCAAATCAATGCGATGTAGAAGGTTTATCTTCAAATCCATGCGAATCAAATGATTTAGCCTCAAATACTTGCGATATAAGTGATATAGCTTCAAATTCTGGCGAAATAATCGAGTTAGCTTCAAATGCATGCGAAACACATGATGTAGGTTCAAATCAATGCGATGTATAAGGTTTATCTTCAAATCTATGCGAAACAAATGATTTAGCTTCAAATACTTGCGATATAAGTGATAAAGCTTCAAATTCTGGCGAAATAATCGAGTTAGCTTCAACTCCATGCGAAACGCATGATATAGCTTCAAATCAATGCTATGTAGAAGGTTTAGTTTCGAATCCATGCGAACCACGTGATTTAGCTTCAAATCAATGCGATGTAGAAGGCTAAGCTCCAAATCCATGTGAAACAAATGACTTAGCTTGAAATCAACGCGATATAGAAGGCTTAGCTTCAACGCCATGCGAAAGAAATGATTTAGCGTGACATACTTGCGATATAAATGATATAGCTTAAATGCAGGCGAAGTAAACGAGTTAGCTTCCCATCTATGCGAAACACATGATTTAGCTTCAAACTCATGCGAAAAACATGGTTTAGCTTCAGATTCATGCGAAACAAATGGTTTAGCTTCAAATACTTCCGTCATAAATGATATAGCTTCAAATGCAGGCGAAACAAATGAGTTAGCTTCAAATCCATTCGAAACACATAATTGAGCTTCAATTTCATGCGCAACACATGCATCAGCTTCAGATTCATGCCAAACAAATGGTTTAGCTTCAAACACTTGTGATATACATGATTTAGCTTCAATTGCATGCGAAGCACGTGATTTAGGTTCAAATTCATGGCAAACACATGGTTTTGCTTCAAATTCATGCGAAACAAATGATTTAGCTTCAAATTCTTGCGATATAAGTGATATAGCTTCAAATGCTGGCGAAATAAACAAGATAGCTTCAAATCCATGCGAAACCCACGATGTAGCTTCAAATCAATGCGATGTAGAAAGTTTAGCTTCAAATCCATGCGAAAGAAATGCTTTAGCTTCAAATACTTGCGATATAAGTGATGTAGCTTCAAATGCAGGCAAAATAAACGAGTTAGCTTCAAATCAATGCGAATCACATAATTTAGATTCAAATTCATGCGAAACATATGGTTTAGCTTCAAATTCTTGCGAAACAAATGGTTGAGCTTCAAATACTTGTGATATACGTGATTTATCTTCAACTGCATGCGAACCAAACGAGTTAGCTTCAAATCCATGCGAAACACATGATCTAGCTTCAAATCCATGCGAAGTAGAAGGTTTAGCTTCAAATTCATGCGAAACGAATGATTTAGCTTCAAATACTTGCGATATAAGTGATATTGCTTCAACTGCATGCGAATCAAACGAGTTAGCTTCAAATCCATGCGAATCTCAAAATTTAGTTTCAAATCCATGCGAATCACTTAACTTAGCTTCAAATTCATGCGAGACACATGGTTCGCTTCAGATTCATGCGAAACAAATTATTTAGCTTCAAATACTTCCGATATAAGTGATATAGCTTCAAATGCGGGCGAAACAAACGTGTTAGCTTCAGATCCATGCGAAACACATAATTTAGCTTCAAATTCATGCGAAACACATGGTTTAGCTTCAAATTCATGCGATACAGATGATGTAGCTTCAAATAATTGCGGTATAGATGATTTAGCTTCAAATTCATGCGAAACAAATGAGTTAGAGTCAAATCCATGCGAATCACATAATTTAGCTTCAAATTCATGCGAATCAAATTATTTAGCTTCAAATACTTCCGATATAAGTGATATAGCATCAAATGCGGGCGAAACAAACGTGTTAGCTTCAGATCCATGCGAAACACATAATTTAGCTTTAAATGCAGGCGAAACAAACGAGTTAGCTTCTAATCCATGCGAAACACATGATTAATCTTCAAATCAATGAGATTTAGGACGTTTAGCTTCAAATCCATGCGAATCACATAATTTAGCTTCAAATTCATGCGAAACGCATGGTTTAGATACAAATTCATGCGAAACACATGGTTAAGCTTCAAATTCATTCGAAACTAATGGTTTTGCTTCAAATACTTGCGATATAAGTGATATAGCTTCAAATGCAGGCGAAACAAACGAGTTAGCATCAAATCCAAGCGAATCACATAATTTAACTTCAAATTCATGCGGAACACATGGTTAGCTTAAGATTCATGCGAAAGAAATTACTTAGCTTCAAATACTTCCGATATAAGTGATACAGCTTCAAATCCATGCGAATCACATAATTTAGCTTCAAATTCATGCGAAACACATAGTTGAGCTACAAATTCATGCGAAACACATGGTTTATCTTCGAATTCATGCGATACAGATGATGTAGCTTCAAATAATTGCGGTATAGATGGTTTAGCTTCAAATGCATGCGAAACAAATGAGTTAGCTTCAAATCCACGCGAATCATATAATTTAGCTTCATAATTCATGCGAAGCACATGGTTTAGCTTCAAATTCATGCGAAACGAATGGTTTAGCTTCAAATACTTGCGATATACGTGATATAGCTTCAAATGCAGACGAAACAAACGAGTTAGCTTCAAATCCATGCGAATCACATAATTTAGCTTCAAATTCATGCGAGACACATGGTTCGCTTCAGATTCATGCGAAACAAATTATTTAGCTTCAAATACTTCCGATATAAGTAATACCGTTTCAAAAGCGGGCGAAACAAACGTGTTAGCTTCAGATCCGTGCGAAACACATAATTTGGCTTCAAATTCATGCGAAACACATGGTTTAGCTTCAAATTCATGCGATACAGATGATGTAGCTTCAAATAATTGCGGTATAGATGATTTAGCTTCAATTGCATACGAAACAAATGAGGTAGAGTCATATGCATGGGAACGCATGATTATGCTTCAAATGCATTCGAAGCACATGATTTAGGTTCAAATTCGTGGCAAACACATGGTTTTGCTTCAAATTCATGCGAAACAAATGATTTAGCTCCAAATACTTGTGATATAAGTGATATGCCTTAAAATGCAGGCGAAGCAAACACGTTAGCTTCAAATCCATGCGAATCACATAATTTAGGTTCAAATTCATGCCAAACACATGTTTTAGCTTGAAATCCAAGCGAAACACATGATGTAGCTTCAAATTAATTCGATGTAGAAGGATTAGCTTCAAATCCATGCGAAACACATAATGTAGCTTCAAATCAATGCTATGTAGAAGGTTTAGCTACAAATCCATGCGAAACAAATGATTTAGTTTCAAATAGTTGCGATATAAGTGATATAGCTTCAAATTCTGGCGAAATAATCGAGCTAGCTTCAAATCCATGCGAAACATATGATGTAGCTTCAAATCAATCCGATGTAGAAGGTTTGGCTTTAAATCCATGCGAAACAAATGATTTAGCTATAAATACTTGCGATATAAGTGATATAGTTTCAAATTCTGGCGAAACAATCGAGTTAGCTTCAAATCCATGCGAAACACATGATGTAGCTTCAAATCAATGCGATGTAGAAGGTTTGGCTTGAAATCCATGCGAAACAAATGATTTAGCCTCAAATTCATGCGAAACTCCTGGTTTAGCTTCAAATTCATGCAAAACAAATGATTTAGTTTCAAAGACTTGCGATATAAGTTGTCTAGCATCAAATGCTGGCGAAATAATCGAGATAGCTTCAAATCCATGCGAAACACATTATATACCTTCATATCAATGCGATGTAGATTGTTTAGTTTCAAATCCATGCGAAACAAATGATTTAGCTTCAAATACTTGCGATATAAGTGATATAGCTTCATATGCAGGCGAAACAAACGTGTTAGCTTCAAATCCATGCGAAACACATGATGTAGCTTCAAATCAATGCGATGTAGATTGTTTAGCTTCAAATCCATGCGGAACAAATGATTTAGCTTCAAATACTTGCGATATAAGTGATATAGCTTCAAGTGCTGTCGAAATAGACGAGTTGGCTTCAAATCCATGCGAAACACATGATGTAGCATCAAATCAATGCGATGTAGAAGGTTTAGCTTCAAATCCATGCGAAACAAATGATTTAGTTTCAAATACTTGCGATATAAGTGATATAGCTTCAAATTCTGGCGAAATAATCGAGTTAGCTTCAAATCCATGCGAAACATATGATGTAGCTTCAAATCAATCCGATGTAGAAGGTTTGGCTTGAAATCCATGCGAAACAAATGATTTAGCTTCAAATTCATGCGAATCTCATGGTTTAGCTTCAAATTCATGCGAAACAAATGATTTAGTTTCAAAGACTTGCGATATAAGTGATATAGCTTCATATGCAGGCGAAATAAACGAGTTAGCTTCAAATCCATGCGGAACACATGATATAGCTTCAAATCAATGCAATGTATAAGGTTTAGCTTCAAATCCATGCGAAACAAATGATTTATCTTCAAATACTTGCGATAAAAGTGATATAGCTTCAAATTCTGGCGAAATAATCGAGTTAGCTTCAACTACATGCGAAACCAATGATGTAGCTTCAAATCAATGCGATGTTGGAGGATTAGTTTCAAATCCATGTTATACAAATGATCTTGATTCAAATACTTGTGATTTAAGTGATATAGCTTCAAATGCAGGCGAAATAAACGATTAAGCTTCAAATCCATGCGAAACACGTGATGTAGCTTCAAATCAATGCGATGCAGAAGGTTTAGCTTCAAATCCATGCGAAACAAATGATTTAGTTTCAAATACTTGCGATATAAGTGATATAGCTTCAAATGCTGGCGAAATAAACGAGTTAGCTTCAAATCAATGCGAAACACATGATATAGCTTCAAATCAATGCGATGTAGAAGGTTTATCTTCAAATCCATCCGAATCAAATGATTTAGCTTCAAATACTTGCTATATAAGTGATGTAGCTTCAAATGCAGGCAAAATAAACGAGTTAGCTTCAAATCAATGCGAATCACATAATTTAGATTCAAATTCATGCGAAACATATGGTTTAGCTTCAAATTCTTGCGAAACAAATGGTTGAGCTTCAAATACTTGTGATATACGTGATTTATCTTCAACTGCATGCGAACCAAACGAGTTAGCTTCAAATCCATGCGAAACACATGATATAGCTTCAAATCAATGCAATGTATAAGGTTTAGCTTCAAATCCATGCGAAACAAATGATTTATCTTCAAATACTTGCGATATAAGTGATATAGCTTCAAATTCTGGCGAAATAATCGAGTTAGCTTCAACTCCATGCGAAACCAATGATGTAGCTTCAAATCAATGCGATGTTGGAGGATTAGTTTCAAATCCATGTTATACAAATGATCTTGATTCAAATACTTGTGATTTAAGTGATATAGCTTCAAATGCAGGCGAAATAAACGCGTTAGCTTCAAATCCATGCGAAACACATGATGTAGCTTCAAATCAATGCGATGTAGATTGTTTAGCTTCAAATCCATGCGGAACAAATGATTTAGCTTCAAATACTTGCGATAAAAGTGATATAGCTTCAAGTGCTGGCGAAATAGACGAGTTGGCTTCAAATCCATGCGAAACACATGATGTAGCATCAAATCAATGCGATGTAGAAGGTTTAGCTGCAAATCCGTGCGAAACAAATGATTTAGCTTCAAATTCTTGCGATATAAGTGATATAGCTTCAAATGCTGGCGAAATAATCGAGTTAGCTTGAAATCCATGCGAAACACATGATGTAGCTTCAAATCAATGCGATGTAGAAGGTTTAGCTTCAAATACATACGAAACAAATGATTTAGCTTCAAATACTTGTGATATACATGACTTAGATTCAACTGCATGCGAAACTAACGAGTTAGCTTCAAATCCAAGCGAAACACGTGATGTATCTTCAAATTAATGCGATGTAGAAAATTAATCTTCAAATTCAAGCGAAACAAATGATTTATCCTCAAATACTTGCGATATAAGTGATATAGCTTCAAATTCTGGCGAAATAATCGAGTTAGCTTCAAATCCATGCGAAACATATGATGTAGATTCAAATCAATCCGATGTAGAAGGTTTGGCTTGAAATCCATGCGAAACAAATGATTTAGCTATAAATACTTGCGATATAAGTGATGTAGTTTTAAATTCTGGCGAAATAATCGAGTTAGCTTCAAATCCATGCGAAACACATGATGTAGATTCAAATCAATGCGATATAGAAGGTTTGGCTTGAAATCCATGCGAAACAAATGATTTAGCTTCAAATTCATGCGAATCTCATGGTTTAGCTTCAAATTCTGGCGAAATAATCGAGTTAGCTTCAAATCCATGCGAAACATATGATGTAGCTTCAAATCAATCCGATGTAGAAGGTTTGGCTTGAAATCCATGCGAAACAAATGATTTAGCTATAAATACTTGCGATATAAGTGATGTAGTTTTAAATTCTGGCGAAATAATCGAGTTAGCTTCAAATCCATGCGAAACACATGATGTAGATTCAAATCAATGCGATGTAGAAGGTTTGGCTTGAAATCCATGCGAAACAAATGATTTAGCTTCAAATTCATGCGAATCTCATGGTTTAGCTTCAAATTCATGCGAAACAAATGATTTAGTTTCAAAGACTTGCGATATAAGTGATATAGCTTCATATGCAGGCGAAATAAACGAGTTAGCTTCAAATCCATGCGGAACACATGATATAGCTTCAAATCAATGCAATGTATAAGGTTTAGCTTCAAATCCATGCGAAACAAATGATTTATCTTCAGATACTTGCGATATAAGTGATATAGCTTCAAATTCTGGCGAAATAATCGAGTTAGCTTCAACTCCATGCGAAACCAATGATGTAGCTTCAAATCAATGCGATGTTGGAGGATTAGTTTCAAATCCATGTTATACAAATGATCTTGATTCAAATACTTGTGATTTAAGTGATATAGCTTCAAATGCAGGCGAAATAAACGCGTTAGCTTCAAATCCATGCGAAACACATGATGTAGCTTCAAATCAATGCGATGTAGATTGTTTAGCTTCAAATCCATGCGGAACAAATGATTTAGCTTCAAATACTTGCGATATAAGTGATATAGCTTCAAGTGCTGGCGAAATAGACGAGTTGGCTTCAAATCCATGCGAAACACATGATGTAGCATCAAATCAATGCGATGTAGAAGGTTTAGCTTCAAATCCATGCGAAACAAATGATTTAGCTTCAAATTCATGCGAATCTCATGGTTTAGCTTCAAATTCTGGCGAAATAATCGAGTTAGCTTCAAATCCATGCGAAACATATGATGTAGCTTCAAATCAATCCGATGTAGAAGGTTTGGCTTGAAATCCATGCGAAACAAATGATTTAGCTATAAATACTTGCGATATAAGTGATGTAGTTTTAAATTCTGGCGAAATAATCGAGTTAGCTTCAAATACATGCGAAACACATGATGTAGATTCAAATCAATGCGATGTAGAAGGTTTGGCTTGAAATCCATGCGAAACAAATGATTTAGCTTCAAATTCATGCGAATCTCATGGTTTAGCTTCAAATTCATGCGAAACAAATGACTTAGTTTCAAAGACTTGCGATATAAGTGATATAGCTTCATATGCAGGCGAAATAAACGAGTTAGCTTCAAATCCATGCGGAACACATGATATAGCTTCAAATCAATGCAATGTATAAGGTTTAGCTTCAAATCCATGCGAAACAAATGATTTATCTTCAAATACTTGCGATATAAGTGATATAGCTTCAAATTCTGGCGAAATAATCGAGTTAGCTTCAACTCCATGCGAAACCAATGATGTAGCTTCAAATCAATGCGATGTTGGAGGATTAGTTTCAAATCCATGTTATACAAATGATCTTGATTCAAATACTTGTGATTTAAGTGATATAGCTTCAAATGCAGGAGAAATAAACGCGTTAGCTTCAAATCCATGCGAAACACATGATGTAGCATCAAATCAATGCGATGTAGAAGGTTTAGCTTCAAATCCATGCGAAACAAATGATTTAGCTTCAAATTCTTGCGATATAAGTGATATAGCTTCAAATGCTGGCGAAATAATCGAGTTAGCTTGAAATCCATGCGAAACACATGATGTAGCTTCAAATCAATGCGATGTTGGAGGATTAGTTTCAAATCCATGTTATACAAATGATCTTGATTCAAATACTTGTGATTTAAGTGATATAGCTTCAAATGCAGGCGAAATAAACGATTAAGCTTCAAATCCATGCGAAACACGTGATGTAGCTTCAAATCAATGCGATGCAGAAGGTTTAGCTTCAAATCCATGCGAAACAAATGATTTAGTTTCAAATACTTGCGATATAAGTGATATAGCTTCAAATGCTGGCGAAATAAACGAGTTAGCTTCAAATCAATGCGAAACACATGATATAGCTTCAAATCAATGCGATGTAGAAGGTTTATCTTCAAATCCATCCGAATCAAATGATTTAGCTTCAAATACTTGCTATATAAGTGATGTAGCTTCAAATGCAGGCAAAATAAACGAGTTAGCTTCAAATCAATGCGAATCACATAATTTAGATTCAAATTCATGCGAAACATATGGTTTAGCTTCAAATTCTTGCGAAACAAATGGTTGAGCTTCAAATACTTGTGATATACGTGATTTATCTTCAACTGCATGCGAACCAAACGAGTTAGCTTCAAATCCATGCGAAACACATGATATAGCTTCAAATCAATGCAATGTATAAGGTTTAGCTTCAAATCCATGCGAAACAAATGATTTATCTTCAAATACTTGCGATATAAGTGATATAGCTTCAAATTCTGGCGAAATAATCGAGTTAGCTTCAACTCCATGCGAAACCAATGATGTAGCTTCAAATCAATGCGATGTTGGAGGATTAGTTTCAAATCCATGTTATACAAATGATCTTGATTCAAATACTTGTGATTTAAGTGATATAGCTTCAAATGCAGGCGAAATAAACGCGTTAGCTTCAAATCCATGCGAAACACATGATGTAGCTTCAAATCAATGCGATGTAGATTGTTTAGCTTCAAATCCATGCGGAACAAATGATTTAGCTTCAAATACTTGCGATAAAAGTGATATAGCTTCAAGTGCTGGCGAAATAGACGAGTTGGCTTCAAATCCATGCGAAACACATGATGTAGCATCAAATCAATGCGATGTAGAAGGTTTAGCTGCAAATCCGTGCGAAACAAATGATTTAGCTTCAAATTCTTGCGATATAAGTGATATAGCTTCAAATGCTGGCGAAATAATCGAGTTAGCTTGAAATCCATGCGAAACACATGATGTAGCTTCAAATCAATGCGATGTAGAAGGTTTAGCTTCAAATACATACGAAACAAATGATTTAGCTTCAAATACTTGTGATATACATGACTTAGATTCAACTGCATGCGAAACTAACGAGTTAGCTTCAAATCCAAGCGAAACACGTGATGTATCTTCAAATTAATGCGATGTAGAAAATTAATCTTCAAATTCAAGCGAAACAAATGATTTATCCTCAAATACTTGCGATATAAGTGATATAGCTTCAAATTCTGGCGAAATAATCGAGTTAGCTTCAAATCCATGCGAAACATATGATGTAGATTCAAATCAATCCGATGTAGAAGGTTTGGCTTGAAATCCATGCGAAACAAATGATTTAGCTATAAATACTTGCGATATAAGTGATGTAGTTTTAAATTCTGGCGAAATAATCGAGTTAGCTTCAAATCCATGCGAAACACATGATGTAGATTCAAATCAATGCGATATAGAAGGTTTGGCTTGAAATCCATGCGAAACAAATGATTTAGCTTCAAATTCATGCGAATCTCATGGTTTAGCTTCAAATTCTGGCGAAATAATCGAGTTAGCTTCAAATCCATGCGAAACATATGATGTAGCTTCAAATCAATCCGATGTAGAAGGTTTGGCTTGAAATCCATGCGAAACAAATGATTTAGCTATAAATACTTGCGATATAAGTGATGTAGTTTTAAATTCTGGCGAAATAATCGAGTTAGCTTCAAATCCATGCGAAACACATGATGTAGATTCAAATCAATGCGATGTAGAAGGTTTGGCTTGAAATCCATGCGAAACAAATGATTTAGCTTCAAATTCATGCGAATCTCATGGTTTAGCTTCAAATTCATGCGAAACAAATGATTTAGTTTCAAAGACTTGCGATATAAGTGATATAGCTTCATATGCAGGCGAAATAAACGAGTTAGCTTCAAATCCATGCGGAACACATGATATAGCTTCAAATCAATGCAATGTATAAGGTTTAGCTTCAAATCCATGCGAAACAAATGATTTATCTTCAGATACTTGCGATATAAGTGATATAGCTTCAAATTCTGGCGAAATAATCGAGTTAGCTTCAACTCCATGCGAAACCAATGATGTAGCTTCAAATCAATGCGATGTTGGAGGATTAGTTTCAAATCCATGTTATACAAATGATCTTGATTCAAATACTTGTGATTTAAGTGATATAGCTTCAAATGCAGGCGAAATAAACGCGTTAGCTTCAAATCCATGCGAAACACATGATGTAGCTTCAAATCAATGCGATGTAGATTGTTTAGCTTCAAATCCATGCGGAACAAATGATTTAGCTTCAAATACTTGCGATATAAGTGATATAGCTTCAAGTGCTGGCGAAATAGACGAGTTGGCTTCAAATCCATGCGAAACACATGATGTAGCATCAAATCAATGCGATGTAGAAGGTTTAGCTTCAAATCCATGCGAAACAAATGATTTAGCTTCAAATTCATGCGAATCTCATGGTTTAGCTTCAAATTCTGGCGAAATAATCGAGTTAGCTTCAAATCCATGCGAAACATATGATGTAGCTTCAAATCAATCCGATGTAGAAGGTTTGGCTTGAAATCCATGCGAAACAAATGATTTAGCTTCAAATTCATGCGAATCTCATGGTTTAGCTTCAAATTCATGCGAAACAAATGATTTAGTTTCAAAGACTTGCGATATAAGTGATATAGCTTCATATGCAGGCGAAATAAACGAGTTAGCTTCAAATCCATGCGGAACACATGATATAGCTTCAAATCAATGCAATGTATAAGGTTTAGCTTCAAATCCATGCGAAACAAATGATTTATCTTCAAATACTTGCGATATAAGTGATATAGCTTCAAATTCTGGCGAAATAATCGAGTTAGCTTCAACTCCATGCGAAACCAATGATGTAGCTTCAAATCAATGCGATGTTGGAGGATTAGTTTCAAATCCATGTTATACAAATGATCTTGATTCAAATACTTGTGATTTAAGTGATATAGCTTCAAATGCAGGAGAAATAAACGCGTTAGCTTCAAATCCATGCGAAACACATGATGTAGCATCAAATCAATGCGATGTAGAAGGTTTAGCTTCAAATCCATGCGAAACAAATGATTTAGCTTCAAATTCTTGCGATATAAGTGATATAGCTTCAAATGCTGGCGAAATAATCGAGTTAGCTTGAAATCCATGCGAAACACATGATGTAGCTTCAAATCAATGCGATGTTGGAGGATTAGTTTCAAATCCATGTTATACAAATGATCTTGATTCAAATACTTGTGATTTAAGTGATATAGCTTCAAATGCAGGCGAAATAAACGCGTTAGCTTCAAATCCATGCGAAACACATGATGTAGCTTCAAATCAATGCGATGTAGATTGTTTAGCTTCAAATCCATGCGGAACAAATGATTTAGCTTCAAATACTTGCGATATAAGTGATATAGCTTCAAGTGCTGGCGAAATAGACGAGTTGGCTTCAAATCCATGCGAAACACATGATGTAGCATCAAATCAATGCGATGTAGAAGGTTTAGCTTCAAATCCATGCGAAACAAATGATTTAGCTTCAAACTCTTGCGATATAAGTGATATAGCTTCAAATGCTGGCGAAATAATCGAGTTAGCTTGAAATCCATGCGAAACACATGATGTAGCTTCAAATCAATGCGATGTAGAAGGTTTAGCTTCAAATACATACGAAACAAATGATTTAGCTTCAAATACTTGTGATATACATGACTTAGATTCAACTGCATGCGAAACTAACGAGTTAGCTTCAAATCCAAGCGAAACACGTGATGTATCTTCAAATTAATGCGATGTAGAAAATTAATCTTCAAATTCAAGCGAAACAAATGATTTATCCTCAAATACTTGCGATATAAGTGACATAGCTTCAAATTCTGGCGAAATAATCGAGTTAGCTTCAAATCCATGCGAAACATATGATGTAGCTTCAAATCAATCCGATGTAGAAGGTTTGGCTTGAAATCCATGCGAAACAAATGATTTAGCTATAAATACTTGCGATATAAGTGATGTAGTTTTAAATTCTGGCGAAATAATCGAGTTAGCTTCAAATCCATGCGAAACACATGATGTAGATTCAAATCAATGCGATATAGAAGGTTTGGCTTGAAATCCATGCGAAACAAATGATTTAGCTTCAAATTCATGCGAATCTCACGGTTTAGCTTCAAATTCTGGCGAAATAATCGAGTTAGCTTCAAATCCATGCGAAACATATGATGTAGCTTCAAATCAATCCGATGTAGAAGGTTTGGCTTGAAATCCATGCGAAACAAATGATTTAGCTATAAATACTTGCGATATAAGTGATGTAGTTTTAAATTCTGGCGAAATAATCGAGTTAGCTTCAAATACATGCGAAACACATGATGTAGATTCAAATCAATGCGATGTAGAAGGTTTGGCTTGAAATCCATGCGAAACAAATGATTTAGCTTCAAATTCATGCGAATCTCATGGTTTAGCTTCAAATTCATGCGAAACAAATGACTTAGTTTCAAAGACTTGCGATATAAGTGATATAGCTTCATATGCAGGCGAAATAAACGAGTTAGCTTCAAATCCATGCGGAACACATGATATAGCTTCAAATCAATGCAATGTATAAGGTTTAGCTTCAAATCCATGCGAAACAAATGATTTATCTTCAAATACTTGCGATATAAGTGATATAGCTTCAAATTCTGGCGAAATAATCGAGTTAGCTTCAACTCCATGCGAAACCAATGATGTAGCTTCAAATCAATGCGATGTTGGAGGATTAGTTTCAAATCCATGTTATACAAATGATCTTGATTCAAATACTTGTGATTTAAGTGATATAGCTTCAAATGCAGGAGAAATAAACGCGTTAGCTTCAAATCCATGCGAAACACATGATGTAGCATCAAATCAATGCGATGTAGAAGGTTTAGCTTCAAATCCATGCGAAACAAATGATTTAGCTTCAAATTCTTGCGATATAAGTGATATAGCTTCAAATGCTGGCGAAATAATCGAGTTAGCTTGAAATCCATGCGAAACACATGATGTAGCTTCAAATCAATGCGATGTTGGAGGATTAGTTTCAAATCCATGTTATACAAATGATCTTGATTCAAATACTTGTGATTTAAGTGATATAGCTTCAAATGCAGGCGAAATAAACGCATTAGCTTCGAATCCATGCGAAACACATGATGTAGCTTCAAATCAATGCGATGTAGATTGTTTAGCTTCAAATCCATGCGGAACAAATGATTTAGCTTCAAATACTTGCGATATAAGTGATATAGCTTCAAGTGCTGGCGAAATAGACGAGTTGGCTTCAAATCCATGCGAAACACATGATGTAGCATCAAATCAATGCGATGTAGAAGGTTTAGCTTCAAATCCATGCGAAACAAATGATTTAGCTTCAAACTCTTGCGATATAAGTGATATAGCTTCAAATGCTGGCGAAATAATCGAGTTAGCTTGAAATCCATGCGAAACACATGATGTAGCTTCAAATCAATGCGATGTAGAAGGTTTAGCTTCAAATACATACGAAACAAATGATTTAGCTTCAAATACTTGTGATATACATGACTTAGATTCAACCGCATGCGAAACTAACGAGTTAGCTTCAAATCCAAGCGAAACACGTGATGTATCTTCAAATTAATGCGATGTAGAAAATTAATCTTCAAATTCAAGCGAAACAAATGATTTATCCTCAAATACTTGCGATATAAGTGATATAGCTTCAAATGCTGGCGCAATTAACGACGTAGATTCATATCCATGCGAAACACATGATGTAGCTTCAAATCAATGCGATGTAGAAGGTTTAGCTTCAACTCCTTGCGAAACAAATGATTTCGCTTCAAATACTTGCGATATAAGTGTTATAGCTTCAAATGTTGGCGTACTAATCGAGTTAGCTTCAAATCCATGCGATACACATGATGTAGTTTCAAATCAACGCGATGTAGATTGTTTAGCTTCAAATCCATGCGGAACAAATGATTTAGCTTCAAATACTTGCGATATAAGTGATATAGCTTCAAGTGCTGGCGAAATAGACGAGTTGGCTTCAAATCCATGCGAAACACATGATGTAGCATCAAATCAATGCGATGTAGAATGTTTAGCTTCAAATCCATGCGAAACAAATGATTTAGCTAGAAATTCTTGCGATATAAGTGATATAGCTTCAAATGCTGGCGAAATAATCGAGTTAGCTTGAAATCCATGCGAAACACATGATGTAGCTTCAAATCAATGCGATGTTGGAGGATTAGTTTCAAATCCATGTTATACAAATGATCTTGATTCAAATACTTGTGATTTAAGTGATATAGCTTCAAATGCAGGCGAAATAAACGCGTTAGCTTCAAATCCATGCGAAACACATGATGTAGCTTCAAATCAATGCGATGTAGATTGTTTAGCTTCAAATCCATGCGGAACAAATGATTTAGCTTCAAATACTTGCGATATAAGTGATATAGCTTCAAGTGCTGGCGAAATAGACGAGTTGGCTTCAAATCCATGCGAAACACATGATGTAGCTTCAAATCAATGCGATGTTGGAGGATTAGTTTCAAATCCATGTTATACAAATGATCTTGATTCAAATACTTGTGATTTAAGTGATATAGCTTCAAATGCAGGCGAAATAAACGCGTTAGCTTCAAATCCATGCGAAACACATGATGTAGCTTCAAATCAATGCGATGTAGATTGTTTAGCTTCAAATCCATGCGGAACAAATGATTTAGCTTCAAATACTTGCGATATAAGTGATATAGCTTCAAGTGCTGGCGAAATAGACGAGTTGGCTTCAAATCCATGCGAAACACATGATGTAGCATCAAATCAATGCGATGTAGAAGGTTTAGCTTCAAATCCATGCGAAACAAATGATTTAGCTTCAAATTCTTGCGATATAAGTGATATAGCTTCAAATGCTGGCGAAATAATCGAGTTAGGTTGAAATCCATGCGAAACACATGATGTAGCTTCAAATCAATGCGATGTAGAAGGTTTAGCTTCAAATACATACGAAACAAATGATTTAGCTTCAAATACTTGTGATATACATGACTTAGATTCAACTGCATGCGAAACTAACGAGTTAGCTTCAAATCCAAGCGAAACACGTGATGTATCTTCAAATTAATGCGATGTAGAAAATTAATCTTCAAATTCAAGCGAAACAAATGATTTATCCTCAAATACTTGCGATATAAGTGATATAGCTTCAAATTCTGGCGAAATAATCGAGTTAGCTTCAAATCCATGCGAAACATATGATGTAGATTCAAATCAATGCGATGTAGAAGGTTTGGCTTGAAATCCATGCGAAACAAATGATTTAGCTTCAAATTCATGCGAATCTCATGGTTTAGCTTCAAATTCTGGCGAAATAATCGTGTTAGCTTCAAATCCATGCGAAACATATGATGTAGCTTCAAATCAATCCGATGTAGAAGGTTTGGCTTGAAATCCATGCGAAACAAATGATTTAGCTATAAATACTTGCGATATAAGTGATGTAGTTTTAAATTCTGGCGAAATAATCGAGTTAGCTTCAAATCCATGCGAAACACATGATGTAGATTCAAATCAATGCGATGTAGAAGGTTTGGCTTGAAATCCATGCGAAACAAATGATTTAGCTTCAAATTCATGCGAATCTCATGGTTTAGCTTCAAATTCATGCGAAACAAATGATTTCGTTTCAAAGACTTGCGATATAAGTGATATAGCTTCATATGCAGGCGAAATAAACGAGTTAGCTTCAAATCCATGCGGAACACATGATATAGCTTCAAATCAATGCAATGTATAAGGTTTAGCTTCAAATCCATGCGAAACAAATGATTTATCTTCAAATACTTGCGATATAAGTGATATAGCTTCAAATTCTGGCGAAATAATCGAGTTAGCTTCAACTCCATGCGAAACCAATGATGTAGCTTCAAATCAATGCGATGTTGGAGGATTAGTTTCAAATCCATGTTATACAAATGATCTTGATTCAAATACTTGTGATTTAAGTGATATAGCTTCAAATGCAGGCGAAATAAACGCGTTAGCTTCAAATCCATGCGAAACACATGATGTAGCTTCAAATCAATGCGATGTAGATTGTTTAGCTTCAAATCCATGCGGAACAAATGATTTAGCTTCAAATACTTGCGATATAAGTGATATAGCTTCAAGTGCTGGCGAAATAGACGAGTTGGCTTCAAATCCATGCGAAACACATGATGTAGCATCAAATCAATGCGATGTAGAAGGTTTAGCTTCAAATCCATGCGAAACAAATGATTTAGCTTCAAATTCTTGCGATATAAGTGATATAGCTTCAAATGCTGGCGAAATAATCGAGTTAGCTTGAAATCCATGCGAAACACATGATGTAGCTTCAAATCAATGCGATGTTGGAGGATTAGTTTCAAATCCATGTTATACAAATGATCTTGATTCAAATACTTGTGATTTAAGTGATATAGCTTCAAATGCAGGCGAAATAAACGCGTTAGCTTCAAATCCATGCGAAACACATGATGTAGCTTCAAATCAATGCGATGTAGATTGTTTAGCTTCAAATCCATGCGGAACAAATGATTTAGCTTCAAATACTTGCGATATAAGTGATATAGCTTCAAGTGCTGGCGAAATAGACGAGTTGGCTTCAAATCCATGCGAAACACATGATGTAGCATCAAATCAATGCGATGTAGAAGGTTTAGCTTCAAATCCATGCGAAACAAATGATTTAGCTTCAAACTCTTGCGATATAAGTGATATAGCTTCAAATGCTGGCGAAATAATCGAGTTAGCTTGAAATCCATGCGAAACACATGATGTAGCTTCAAATCAATGCGATGTAGAAGGTTTAGCTTCAAATACATACGAAACAAATGATTTAGCTTCAAATACTTGCGATATAAGTGATATAGCTTCAAGTGCTGGCGAAATAGACGAGTTGGCTTCAAATCCATGCGAAACACATGATGTAGCTTCAAATCAATGCGATGTTGGAGGATTAGTTTCAAATCCATGTTATACAAATGATCTTGATTCAAATACTTGTGATTTAAGTGATATAGCTTCAAATGCAGGCGAAATAAACGCGTTAGCTTCAAATCCATGCGAAACACATGATGTAGCTTCAAATCAATGCGATGTAGATTGTTTAGCTTCAAATCCATGCGGAACAAATGATTTAGCTTCAAATACTTGCGATATAAGTGATATAGCTTCAAGTGCTGGCGAAATAGACGAGTTGGCTTCAAATCCATGCGAAACACATGATGTAGCATCAAATCAATGCGATGTAGAAGGTTTAGCTTCAAATCCATGCGAAACAAATGATTTAGCTTCAAATTCTTGCGATATAAGTGATATAGCTTCAAATGCTGGCGAAATAATCGAGTTAGCTTGAAATCCATGCGAAACACATGATGTAGCTTCAAATCAATGCGATGTAGAAGGTTTAGCTTCAAATACATACGAAACAAATGATTTAGCTTCAAATACTTGTGATATACATGACTTAGATTCAACTGCATGCGAAACTAACGAGTTAGCTTCAAATCCAAGCGAAACACGTGATGTATCTTCAAGTTAATGCGATGTAGAAAATTAATCTTCAAATTCAAGCGAAACAAATGATTTATCCTCAAATACTTGCGATATAAGTGATATAGCTTCAAATTCTGGCGAAATAATCGAGTTAGCTTCAAATCCATGCGAAACATATGATGTAGCTTCAAATCAATCCGATGTAGAAGGTTTGGCTTGAAATCCATGCGAAACAAATGATTTAGCTATAAATACTTGCGATATAAGTGATGTAGTTTTAAATTCTGGCGAAATAATCGAGTTAGCTTCAAATCCATGCGAAACACATGATGTAGATTCAAATCAATGCGATATAGAAGGTTTGGCTTGAAATCCATGCGAAACAAATGATTTAGCTTCAAATTCATGCGAATCTCATGGTTTAGCTTCAAATTCTGGCGAACTAATCGAGTTAGCTTCAAATCCATGCGAAACATATGATGTAGCTTCAAATCAATCCGATGTAGAAGGTTTGGCTTGAAATCCATGCGAAACAAATGATTTAGCTATAAATACTTGCGATATAAGTGATGTAGTTTTAAATTCTGGCGAAATAATCGAGTTAGCTTCAAATCCATGCGAAACACATGATGTAGATTCAAATCAATGCGATGTAGAAGGTTTGGCTTGAAATCCATGCGAAACAAATGATTTAGCTTCAAATTCATGCGAATCTCATGGTTTAGCTTCAAATTCATGCGAAACAAATGATTTAGTTTCAAAGACTTGCGATATAAGTGATATAGCTTCATATGCAGGCGAAATAAACGAGTTAGCTTCAAATCCATGCGGAACACATGATATAGCTTCAAATCAATGCAATGCATAAGGTTTAGCTTCAAATCCATGCGAAACAAATGATTTATCTTCAAATACTTGCGATATAAGTGATATAGCTTCAAATTCTGGCGAAATAATCGAGTTAGCTTCAACTCCATGCGAAACCAATGATGTAGCTTCAAATCAATGCAATGTATAAGGTTTAGCTTCAAATCCATGCGAAACAAATGATTTATCTTCAAATACTTGCGATATAAGTGATATAGCTTCAAATTCTGGCGAAATAATCGAGTTAGCTTCAACTCCATGCGAAACCAATGATGTAGCTTCAAATCAATGCGATGTTGGAGGATTAGTTTCAAATCCATGTTATACAAATGATCTTGATTCAAATACTTGTGATTTAAGTGATATAGCTTCAAATGCAGGCGAAATAAACGCGTTAGCTTCAAATCCATGCGAAACACATGATGTAGCTTCAAATCAATGCGATGTAGATTGTTTAGCTTCAAATCCATGCGGAACAAATGATTTAGCTTCAAATACTTGCGATATAAGTGATATAGCTTCAAGTGCTGGCGAAATAGACGA
Organism: Megalopta genalis; assembly: GCF_051020955.1. Classification (NCBI taxonomy): domain Eukaryota; kingdom Metazoa; phylum Arthropoda; class Insecta; order Hymenoptera; family Halictidae; genus Megalopta; species Megalopta genalis. The sequence goes on along the minus strand of NW_027477034.1, from coordinate 53,552 downwards.
GTTGGCTTCAAATCCATGCGAAACACATGATGTAGCATCAAATCAATGCGATGTAGAAGGTTTAGCTTCAAATCCATGCGAAACAAATGATTTAGCTTCAAATTCTTGCGATATAAGTGATATAGCTTCAAATGCTGGCGAAATAATCGAGTTAGCTTGAAATCCATGCGAAACACATGATGTAGCTTCAAATCAATGCGATGTTGGAGGATTAGTTTCAAATCCATGTTATACAAATGATCTTGATTCAAATACTTGTGATTTAAGTGATATAGCTTCAAATGCAGGCGAAATAAACGCGTTAGCTTCAAATCCATGCGAAACACATGATGTAGCTTCAAATCAATGCGATGTAGATTGTTTAGCTTCAAATCCATGCGGAACAAATGATTTAGCTTCAAATACTTGCGATATAAGTGATATAGCTTCAAGTGCTGGCGAAATAGACGAGTTGGCTTCAAATCCATGCGAAACACATGATGTAGCATCAAATCAATGCGATGTAGAAGGTTTAGCTTCAAATCCATGCGAAACAAATGATTTAGCTTCAAACTCTTGCGATATAAGTGATATAGCTTCAAATGCTGGCGAAATAATCGAGTTAGCTTGAAATCCATGCGAAACACATGATGTAGCTTCAAATCAATGCGATGTAGAAGGTTTAGCTTCAAATACATACGAAACAAATGATTTAGCTTCAAATACTTGTGATATACATGACTTAGATTCAACTGCATGCGAAACTAACGAGTTAGCTTCAAATCCAAGCGAAACACGTGATGTATCTTCAAATTAATGCGATGTAGAAAATTAATCTTCAAATTCAAGCGAAACAAATGATTTATCCTCAAATACTTGCGATATAAGTGATATAGCTTCAAATGCTGGCGCAATTAACGACGTAGATTCATATCCATGCGAAACACATGATGTAGCTTCAAATCAATGCGATGTAGAAGGTTTAGCTTCAACTCCTTGCGAAACAAATGATTTCGCTTCAAATACTTGCGATATAAGTGTTATAGCTTCAAATGTTGGCGTACTAATCGAGTTAGCTTCAAATCCATGCGATACACATGATGTAGTTTCAAATCAACGCGATGTAGAAGGTTTAGTTTCAAATCCATGTGTAGCAAGTGATTTAACTTCAAATACTTGCGATATAAGTGGTCTAGCATCAAATGCTGACGAAATAGACGAGATAGCTTCAAATCCATGCGATACACATGATGTAGCTTCAAATCAATGCGATGTAGAATGTTTAGCTTCAAATCCATGCGAAACAAATGATTAAGCTTCAAATACTTGCGATATAAGTGATATAGCTTGTAATGCAGGCGACACGAACGAGTTAGCATCAAATCAATGCGAAACACACGATATACCTTCATATCAATGCGATGTAGATTGTTTAGTTTCAAATCCATGCGAAACAAATGATTTAGCTTCAAATACTTGCGATATAAGTGATATAGCTTCATATGCAGGCAAAACAAACGCGTTAGCTTCAAAACCATGCGAAACACATGATGTAGCTTCAAATCAATCCGATGTAGATTGTTTAGCTTCAAATCCATGCGCAACAAATGATTTAGCTTCAAATACTTGCGATATAAGTGATATAGCTTCAAGTGCAGGCGAAATAGGCGAGTTGGCTTCAAATCCATGCGAATCACATGATGTAGCTTCAAATCAATGCTAAGTAGAAGGTTTAGCTACAAATCCATGCGAAACAAATGATTTAGCTTCAAATACTTGCGATATAAGTGATATAGCTTCAAATTCTGGCGAAATAATCGAGTTAGCTTCAAATCCATGCGAAACATATGATGTAGCTTCAAATCAATCCAATGTAGAAGGTTTGGCTTGAAATCCATGCGAAACAAATGATTTAGCTATAAATACTTGCGATATAAGTGATGTAGTTTCAAATTCTGGCGAAATAATCGAGTTAGCTTCAAATCCATGCGAAACAAATGATTTAGCTATAAATACTTGCGATATAAGTGATATAGCTAAAATGCTGGCGAAATAATCGAGTTAGCTTGAAATCCATGCGAAACACATGATGTAGCTTCAAATCAATGCGATGTAGAAGGTTTAGCTTCAAATACATACGAAACAAATGATTTAGCTTCAAATACTTGTGATATACATGACTTAGATTCAACTGCATGCGAAACTAACGAGTTAGCTTCAAATCCAAGCGAAACACGTGATGTATCTTCAAATTAATGCGATGTAGAAAATTAATCTTCAAATTCAAGCGAAACAAATGATTTATCCTCAAATACTTGCGATATAAGTGATATAGCTTCAAATGCTGGCGCAATTAACGACGTAGATTCATATCCATGCGAAACACATGATGTAGCTTCAAATCAATGCGATGTAGAAGGTTTAGCTTCAACTCCTTGCGAAACAAATGATTTCGCTTCAAATACTTGCGATATAAGTGTTATAGCTTCAAATGTTGGCGTACTAATCGAGTTAGCTTCAAATCCATGCGATACACATGATGTAGTTTCAAATCAACGCGATGTAGAAGGTTTAGTTTCAAATCCATGTGTAGCAAGTGATTTAACTTCAAATACTTGCGATATAAGTGGTCTAGCATCAAATGCTGACGAAATAGACGAGATAGCTTCAAATCCATGCGATACACATGATGTAGCTTCAAATCAATGCGATGTAGAATGTTTAGCTTCAAATCCATGCGAAACAAATGATTTCGCTTCAAATACTTGCGATATAAGTGATATAGCTTGTAATGCAGGCGACACGAACGAGTTAGCATCAAATCAATGCGAAACACACGATATACCTTCATATCAATGCGATGTAGATTGTTTAGTTTCAAATCCATGCGCAACAAATGATTTAGCTTCAAATACTTGCGATATAAGTGATATAGCTTCAAGTGCAGGCGAAATAGGCGAGTTGGCTTCAAATCCATGCGAATCACATGATGTAGCTTCAAATCAATGCTAAGTAGAAGGTTTAGCTACAAATCCATGCGAAACAAATGATTTAGCTTCAAATACTTGCGATATAAGTGATATAGCTTCAAATTCTGGCGAAATAATCGAGTTAGCTTCAAATCCATGCGAAACATATGATGTAGCTTCAAATCAATCCAATGTAGAAGGTTTGGCTTGAAATCCATGCGAAACAAATGATTTAGCTATAAATACTTGCGATATAAGTGATGTAGTTTCAAATTCTGGCGAAATAATCGAGTTAGCTTCAAATCCATGCGAATCACATGATGTAGCTTCAAATCAATGCTATGTAGAAGGTTTATCTTCAAATCCATGCGAATCAAATGATTTAGATTCAAATACTTGCGATATAAGTGATATAGATTCAAATGCTAGCGAAATAACCGAGTTAGCTTCAAATGCATGCGAAACACATGATGTAGGTTAAAATCAAAGCGATGTAGAAGGATTCGTTTCAAATCCATGTTAAACAAATGATTTTGATTCAAATACTTGTAATTTAAGTAATATAGCTTCAAATGCAGGCGAAATAACGGTTTAGCTTCAAATGCATGCGAAACACATGATGTAGGTTCAAATCAATCCGATGTAGAAGGTTTAGCTTCAAATCCATGCGAAACAAATGATTTAGCTTCAAATTCTTGCGATATAAGTGATATAGCTTCAAATGCTGGCGAAATAATCGAGTTAGCTTGAAATCCATGCGAAACACATGATGTAGCTTCAAATCAATGCGATGTAGAAGGTTTAGCTTCAAATACATACGAAACAAATGATTTAGCTTCAAATACTTGTGATATACATGACTTAGATTCAACTGCATGCGAAACTAACGAGTTAGCTTCAAATCCAAGCGAAACACGTGATGTATCTTCAAATTAATGCGATGTAGAAAATTAATCTTCAAATTCAAGCGAAACAAATGATTTATCCTCAAATACTTGCGATATAAGTGATATAGCTTCAAATTCTGGCGAAATAATCGAGTTAGCTTCAAATCCATGCGAAACATATGATGTAGCTTCAAATCAATCCGATGTAGAAGGTTTGGCTTGAAATCCATGCGAAACAAATGATTTAGCTATAAATACTTGCGATATAAGTGATGTAGTTTTAAATTCTGGCGAAATAATCGAGTTAGCTTCAAATCCATGCGAAACACATGATGTAGATTCAAATCAATGCGATATAGAAGGTTTGGCTTGAAATCCATGCGAAACAAATGATTTAGCTTCAAATTCATGCGAATCTCATGGTTTAGCTTCAAATTCTGGCGAACTAATCGAGTTAGCTTCAAATCCATGCGAAACATATGATGTAGCTTCAAATCAATCCGATGTAGAAGGTTTGGCTTGAAATCCATGCGAAACAAATGATTTAGCTATAAATACTTGCGATATAAGTGATGTAGTTTTAAATTCTGGCGAAATAATCGAGTTAGCTTCAAATCCATGCGAAACACATGATGTAGATTCAAATCAATGCGATGTAGAAGGTTTGGCTTGAAATCCATGCGAAACAAATGATTTAGCTTCAAATTCATGCGAATCTCATGGTTTAGCTTCAAATTCATGCGAAACAAATGATTTAGTTTCAAAGACTTGCGATATAAGTGATATAGCTTCATATGCAGGCGAAATAAACGAGTTAGCTTCAAATCCATGCGGAACACATGATATAGCTTCAAATCAATGCAATGTATAAGGTTTAGCTTCAAATCCATGCGAAACAAATGATTTATCTTCAAATACTTGCGATATAAGTGATATAGCTTCAAATTCTGGCGAAATAATCGAGTTAGCTTCAACTCCATGCGAAACCAATGATGTAGCTTCAAATCAATGCAATGTATAAGGTTTAGCTTCAAATCCATGCGAAACAAATGATTTATCTTCAAATACTTGCGATATAAGTGATATAGCTTCAAATTCTGGCGAAATAATCGAGTTAGCTTCAACTCCATGCGAAACCAATGATGTAGCTTCAAATCAATGCGATGTTGGAGGATTAGTTTCAAATCCATGTTATACAAATGATCTTGATTCAAATACTTGTGATTTAAGTGATATAGCTTCAAATTCTGGCGAACTAATCGAGTTAGCTTCAAATCCATGCGAAACATATGATGTAGCTTCAAATCAATCCGATGTAGAAGGTTTGGCTTGAAATCCATGCGAAACAAATGATTTAGCTATAAATACTTGCGATATAAGTGATGTAGTTTTAAATTCTGGCGAAATAATCGAGTTAGCTTCAAATCCATGCGAAACACATGATGTAGATTCAAATCAATGCGATGTAGAAGGTTTGGCTTGAAATCCATGCGAAACAAATGATTTAGCTTCAAATTCATGCGAATCTCATGGTTTAGCTTCAAATTCATGCGAAACAAATGATTTAGTTTCAAAGACTTGCGATATAAGTGATATAGCTTCATATGCAGGCGAAATAAACGAGTTAGCTTCAAATCCATGCGGAACACATGATATAGCTTCAAATCAATGCAATGTATAAGGTTTAGCTTCAAATCCATGCGAAACAAATGATTTATCTTCAAATACTTGCGATATAAGTGATATAGCTTCAAATTCTGGCGAAATAATCGAGTTAGCTTCAACTCCATGCGAAACCAATGATGTAGCTTCAAATCAATGCAATGTATAAGGTTTAGCTTCAAATCCATGCGAAACAAATGATTTATCTTCAAATACTTGCGATATAAGTGATATAGCTTCAAATTCTGGCGAAATAATCGAGTTAGCTTCAACTCCATGCGAAACCAATGATGTAGCTTCAAATCAATGCGATGTTGGAGGATTAGTTTCAAATCCATGTTATACAAATGATCTTGATTCAAATACTTGTGATTTAAGTGATATAGCTTCAAATGCAGGCGAAATAAACGCGTTAGCTTCAAATCCATGCGAAACACATGATGTAGCTTCAAATCAATGCGATGTAGATTGTTTAGCTTCAAATCCATGCGGAACAAATGATTTAGCTTCAAATACTTGCGATATAAGTGATATAGCTTCAAGTGCTGGCGAAATAGACGAGTTGGCTTCAAATCCATGCGAAACACATGATGTAGCATCAAATCAATGCGATGTAGAAGGTTTAGCTTCAAATCCATGCGAAACAAATGATTTAGCTTCAAATTCTTGCGATATAAGTGATATAGCTTCAAATGCTGGCGAAATAATCGAGTTAGCTTGAAATCCATGCGAAACACATGATGTAGCTTCAAATCAATGCGATGTTGGAGGATTAGTTTCAAATCCATGTTATACAAATGATCTTGATTCAAATACTTGTGATTTAAGTGATATAGCTTCAAATGCAGGCGAAATAAACGCGTTAGCTTCAAATCCATGCGAAACACATGATGTAGCTTCAAATCAATGCGATGTAGATTGTTTAGCTTCAAATCCATGCGGAACAAATGATTTAGCTTCAAATACTTGCGATATAAGTGATATAGCTTCAAGTGCTGGCGAAATAGACGAGTTGGCTTCAAATCCATGCGAAACACATGATGCAGCATCAAATCAATGCGATGTAGAAGGTTTAGCTTCAAATCCATGCGAAACAAATGATTTAGCTTCAAACTCTTGCGATATAAGTAATATAGCTTCAAATGCTGGCGAAATAATCGAGTTAGCTTGAAATCCATGCGAAACACATGATGTAGCTTCAAATCAATGCGATGTAGAAGGTTTAGCTTCAAATACATACGAAACAAATGATTTAGCTTCAAATACTTGTGATATACATGACTTAGATTCAACTGCATGCGAAACTAACGAGTTAGCTTCAAATCCAAGCGAAACACGTGATGTATCTTCAAATTAATGCGATGTAGAAAATTAATCTTCAAATTCAAGCGAAACAAATGATTTATCCTCAAATACTTGCGATATAAGTGATATAGCTTCAAATGCTGGCGCAATTAACGACGTAGATTCATATCCATGCGAAACACATGATGTAGCTTCAAATCAATGCGATGTAGAAGGTTTAGCTTCAACTCCTTGCGAAACAAATGATTTCGCTTCAAATACTTGCGATATAAGTGTTATAGCTTCAAATGTTGGCGTACTAATCGAGTTAGCTTCAAATCCATGCGATACACATGATGTAGTTTCAAATCAACGCGATGTAGAAGGTTTAGTTTCAAATCCATGTGTAGCAAGTGATTTAACTTCAAATACTTGCGATATAAGTGGTCTAGCATCAAATGCTGACGAAATAGACGAGATAGCTTCAAATCCATGCGATACACATGATGTAGCTTCAAATCAATGCGATGTAGAATGTTTAGCTTCAAATCCATGCGAAACAAATGATTAAGCTGCAAATACTTGCGATATAAGTGATATAGCTTGTAATGCAGGCGACACGAACGAGTTAGCATCAAATCAATGCGAAACACACGATATACCTTCATATCAATGCGATGTAGATTGTTTAGTTTCAAATCCATGCGAAACAAATGATTTAGCTTCAAATACTTGCGATATAAGTGATATAGCTTCATATGCAGGCAAAACAAACGCGTTAGCTTCAAAACCATGCGAAACACATAATGTAGCTTCAAATCAATCCGATGTAGATTGTTTAGCTTCAAATCCATGCGCAACAAATGATTTAGCTTCAAATACTTGCGATATAAGTGATATAGCTTCAAGTGCAGGCGAAATAGGCGAGTTGGCTTCAAATCCATGCGAATCACATGATGCAGCTTCAAATCAATGCTAAGTAGAAGGTTTAGCTACAAATCCATGCGAAACAAATGATTTAGCTTCAAATACTTGCGATATAAGTGATATAGCTTCAAATTCTGGCGAAATAATCGAGTTAGCTTCAAATCCATGCGAAACATATGATGTAGCTTCAAATCAATCCAATGTAGAAGGTTTGGCTTGAAATCCATGCGAAACAAATCATTTAGCTATAAATACTTGCGATATAAGTGATGTAGTTTCAAATTCTGGCGAAATAATCGAGTTAGCTTCAAATCCATGCGAAACAAATGATTTAGCTATAAATACTTGCGATATAAGTGATATAGCTTCAAATGCTGGCGAAATAATCGAGTTAGCTTGAAATCCATGCGAAACACATGATGTAGCTTCAAATCAATGCGATGTAGAAGGTTTAGCTTCAAATACATACGAAACAAATGATTTAGCTTCAAATACTTGTGATATACATGACTTAGATTCAACTGCATGCGAAACTAACGAGTTAGCTTCAAATCCAAGCGAAACACGTGATGTATCTTCAAATTAATGCGATGTAGAAAATTAATCTTCAAATTCAAGCGAAACAAATGATTTATCCTCAAATACTTGCGATATAAGTGATATAGCTTCAAATGCTGGCGCAATTAACGACGTAGATTCATATCCATGCGAAACACATGATGTAGCTTCAAATCAATGCGATGTAGAAGGTTTAGCTTCAACTCCTTGCGAAACAAATGATTTCGCTTCAAATACTTGCGATATAAGTGTTATAGCTTCAAATGTTGGCGTACTAATCGAGTTAGCTTCAAATCCATGCGATACACATGATGTAGTTTCAAATCAACGCGATGTAGAAGGTTTAGTTTCAAATCCATGTGTAGCAAGTGATTTAACTTCAAATACTTGCGATATAAGTGGTCTAGCATCAAATGCTGACGAAATAGACGAGATAGCTTCAAATCCATGCGATACACATGATGTAGCTTCAAATCAATGCGATGTAGAATGTTTAGCTTCAAATCCATGCGAAACAAATGATTAAGCTTCAAATACTTGCGATATAAGTGATATAGCTTGTAATGCAGGCGACACGAACGAGTTAGCATCAAATCAATGCGAAACACACGATATACCTTCATATCAATGCGATGTAGATTGTTTAGTTTCAAATCCATGCGAAACAAATGATTTAGCTTCAAATACTTGCGATATAAGTGATATAGCTTCATATGCAGGCGAAACAAACGCGTTAGCTTCAAAACCATGCGAAACAAATGATGTAGCTTCAAATCAATCCGATGTAGATTGTTTAGCTTCAAATCCATGCGCAACAAATGATTTAGCTTCAAATACTTGCGATATAAGTGATATAGCTTCAAGTGCAGGCGAAATAGGCGAGTTGGCTTCAAATCCATGCGAATCACATGATGTAGCTTCAAATCAATGCTAAGTAGAAGGTTTAGCTACAAATCCATGCGAAACAAATGATTTAGCTTCAAATACTTGCGATATAAGTGATATAGCTTCAAATTCTGGCGAAATAATCGAGTTAGCTTCAAATCCATGCGAAACATATGATGTAGCTTCAAATCAATCCAATGTAGAAGGTTTGGCTTGAAATCCATGCGAAACAAATGATTTAGCTATAAATACTTGCGATATAAGTGATGTAGTTTCAAATTCTGGCGAAATAATCGAGTTAGCTTCAAATCCATGCGAAACACATGATGTAGATTCAAATCAATGCGATGTAGAAGGTTTGGCTTGAAATCCATGCGAAACAAATGATTTAGCTTCAAATTCATGCGAAACACGTGATGTAGCTTCAAATCAATGCGATGCAGAAGGTTTAGCTTCAAATCCATGCGAAACAAATGATTTAGTTTCAAATACTTGCGATATAAGTGATATAGCTTCAAATGCTGGCGAAATAAACAAGTTAGCTTCAACTCCATGCGAAACCAATGATGTAGCTTGAAATCAATGCGATGTATAAGGTTTATCTTCAAATCTATGCGAAACAAATGATTTAGCTTCAAATACTTGCGATATAAGTGATAAAGCTTCAAATTGTAGCGAAATAATCGAGTCAGCTACAAATCCATGCGAATCACATGATGTAGCTTCAAATCAATGCTATGTAGAAGGTTTATCTTCAAATCCATGCGAATCAAATGATTTAGATTCAAATACTTGCGATATAAGTGATATAGATTCAAATGCTAGCGAAATAACCGAGTTAGCTTCAAATGCATGCGAAACACATGATGTAGGTTAAAATCAAAGCGATGTAGAAGGATTCGTTTCAAATCCATGTTAAACAAATGATTTTGATTCAAATACTTGTAATTTAAGTAATATAGCTTCAAATGCAGGCGAAATAACGGTTTAGCTTCAAATGCATGCGAAACACATGATGTAGGTTCAAATCAATGCGATGTATAAGGTTTATCTTCAAATCTATGCGAAACAAATGATTTAGCTTCAAATACTTGCGATATAAGTGATAAAGCTTCAAATTCTGGCGAAATAATCGAGTTAGATTCAAATCCATACGAAACACATGATATAGCTTCAAATCAATGCGATGTAGAAGGTTTAGCTTCAACTCCATGCGAAACAAATGATTTCGCTTCAAATACTTGCGATATAAGTGTTATAGCTTCAAATGCTGGCGAACTAATCGAATTAGCTTCAAATCCATGCGAAACACATGATGTAGCTTCAAATCAATGCGATCTAGAAGGTTTATTTTCAAATCCATGCGAAACAAATGATTTAGCTTCAAATACTTGCGATATAAGTGATATAGTTTCAAATTCTGGCGAAATAATCGAGTTAGATTCAAATCCATACGAAACACATGATGTAGCTTCAAATCAATGCGATGTAGAAGGTTTGGCTTGAAATCCATGCGAAACAAATGATTTAGCTTCAAATTCATGCGCAACTCACGGTTTAGCTTCAAATTCATGCGAAACAAATGATTTAGTTTCAAAGACTTGCGATATAAGTGATATAGCTTCAAATGCAGGCGAAATAAACGAGTTAGTTTCAAATCCATGCGGAACACATGATATAGCTTCAAATCAATGCGATGTATAAGGTTTAGCTTCAAATCCATGCGAAACAAATGATTTAGCTTCAAATACTTGCGATATAAGTGATATAGTTTCAAATTCTGGCGAAATAATCGAGTTAGCTTCAACTCCATGCGAAACCAATGATGTAGCTTCAAATCAATGCGATGTTGGAGGATTAGTTTCAAATCCATGCGAAACAAATGATTTAGCTTCAAATACTTGCGATATAAGGAATATAGCTTCAAATGCTGGCGAAATAATCGAGTTAGCTTCAAATCCAAGCGAAGCACATGATGTAGCTTCTAATCAATGCGATGTAGAAGATTTTGCTTCAAATCCAGGCGAAAAAAATGATTTAGCTTCAAATGCTGGTCAAGTAAACGAGTTAGCTTCAAATCCATGCGAAACCCATGATGTAACTTCAAATTAATGAGATGTAGAAGGGTTAGCTTCAAATCCATGCGAAACAAATGATTTAGCTTGAAATACTTGCGACATAAGTGGTCTAGCATCAAATGCTGGCGGTATAATCGAGATAGCTTCAAATCCATGCGAAACACATGATGTAGCTTCAAATCAATGCGATGTAGATTATTTAGCTTCAAATCCGTGCGAAACAAATGATTTAGCTTCAAATACTTGCGATATAAGTGATATAGCTTCAAATGCAGGCGAAACAAACGCCTTAGCTTCATATCCTTGCGAAACATATTATGTAGCATCAAATCAATGCGATGTAGAAGGTTTAGCTTCAAATCCATGCGAAACAAATGATTTAGATTCAAATTCTTGCGATATTAGTGATATAGCTTCAAATGCAGGCGAAATAAACGATTTAGCTTCAAATCCATGGGGAACACATGATGTAGCTTCAAATCAATGCAATGTGTAAGGTTTAGCTTCAAATGAATGCGATGGATAAGGTTTAGCTTCAAATCCATTGCGAAACAAATGATTTAGCTTCAAATACTTGCGATATAAGTGATATAGCTTCAAATGCAGGCGAAACAAACGCGTTAGCTTCATATCCTCGTGAAACACATTATGTAGCATCAAATCAATGCGATGTAGAAGGTTTTGCTACAAATCCATGCGAAACAAATGATTTAGATTCAAATTCTTGCGATATAAGTGATATAGCTTCAAATGCAGGCGAAATAAACGATTTAGCTTCAAATACATGGGGAACACATGATGTAGCTTCAAATCAATGCAATGTGTAAGGTTTAGCTTCAAATGAATGCGATGTATAAGGTTTAGCTTCAAATCCATTGCGAAACAAATGATTTAGCTTCAAATACTTGCGATATAAGTGATATAGCTTCAAATGCTGGCGAAATAAACGAGTTACATTCAAATCCATGCGAAACACATTATATAGCTTCAAGTCAATGCGATGTAGAAGGTTTAGCTTCAAATCCAAGCGAAACAATGGATTTAGCTTTGAAATACTTTCGATATAAGTGATATAGCTTCAAATGCAGGCGAAACAAATGATGTAGCTTCAAATGAATGCTATATAAGTGATATAGCCTCAAATTCTGTCGAAATAATCGAGTTAGCTTCAACTCCATGCGAAACCAATGATGTAGCTTCAAATCAATGCGATGTTGTAGGTTTAACTTCAAATCCATGTGTAGCAAGCGATTTAACTTCAAATACTTGCGATATAAGTTGTCTAGCATCAAATGCTGGCGTAATAATCAAGTTAGCTTCAAATCCATGCGAAACAAATGATTTAACTTCAAATACTTGCGATATAAGGAATATAGCTTCAAATGCTGGCGAAATAATCGAGTTAGCTTCAAATCCAAGCGAAGCACATGATGTAGCTTCTAATCAATGCGATGTAGAAGATTTTGCTTCAAATCCAGGCGAAAAAAAATGATTTAGCTTCAAATGCTGGTCAAGTAAACGAGTTAGCTTCAAATCCATGCGAAACCCATGATGTAACTTCAAATTAATGAGATGTAGAAGGGTTAGCTTCAAATCCATGCGAAACAAATGATTTAGCTTGAAATACTTGCGACATAAGTGGTCTAGCATCAAATGCTGGCGGTATAATCGAGATAGCTTCAAATCCATGCGAAACACATGATGTAGCTTCAAATCAATGCGATGTAGATTATTTAGCTTCAAATCCGTGCGAAACAAATGATTTAGCTTCAAATACTTGCGATATAAGTGATATAGCTTCAAATGCAGGCGAAACAAACGCCTTAGCTTCATATCCTTGCGAAACACATTATGTAGCATCAAATCAATGCCATGTAGAAGGTTTAGCTTCAAATCCATGCGAAACAAATGATTTAGATTCAAATTCTTGCGATATTAGTGATATAGCTTCAAATGCAGGCGAAATAAACGATTTAGCTTCAAATCCATGGGGAACACATGATGTAGCTTCAAATCAATGCAATGTGTAAGGTTTAGCTTCAAATGAATGCGATAGATAAGGTTTAGCTTCAAATCCATTGCGAAACAAATGATTTAGCTTCAAATACTTGCGATATAAGTGATATAGCTTCAAATACTGGCGAAATAAACGAGTTATCTGCAAATCCATGCGAAGCACATGATTTAGTTTCAAATCAATGCGATGTAGCTGGTTTGGATTCAAATCCATGCGATGTAGAAGGTTTAGCTTCAAATCGATGCGAAAGAAATGCTTTAGCTTCAAATACTTGCGATATAAGTGATGTAGCTACAAATGCAAGCGAAATAAACGAGTTAGCTTCAAATCCATACGAAACACATGATGTAGATTCAAATCAATGCGATGTAGAAGGTTTGGCTTGAAATCCATGCGAAACAAATGATTTAGCTTCAAATTCATGCGAAACACGTGATGTAGCTTCAAATCAATGCGATGCAGAAGGTTTAGCTTCAAATCCATGCGAAACAAATGATTTAGTTTCAAATACTTGCGATATAAGTGATATAGCTTCAAATGCTGGCGAAATAAACAAGTTAGCTTCAACTCCATGCGAAACCAATGATGTAGCTTGAAATCAATGCGATGTGTAAGGTTTATCTTCAAATCTATGCGAAACAAATGATTTAGCTTCAAATACTTGCGATATAAGTGATAAAGCTTCAAATTGTAGCGAAATAATCGAGTCAGCTACAAATCCATGCGAATCACATGATGTAGCTTCAAATCAATGCTATGTAGAAGGTTTATCTTCAAATCCATGGGAATCAAATGATTTAGATTCAAATACTTGCGATATAAGTGATATAGATTCAAATGCTAGCGAAATAACCGAGTTAGCTTCAAATGCATGCGAAACACATGATGTAGGTTAAAATCAAAGCGATGTAGAAGGATTCGTTTCAAATCCATGTTAAACAAATGATTTTGATTCAAATACTTGTAATTTAAGTAATATAGCTTCAAATGCAGGCGAAATAACGGTTTAGCTTCAAATCCATGGGGAACACATGATGTAGCTTCAAATCAATGCAATGTGTAAGGTTTAGCTTCAAATGAATGCGATGTATAAGGTTTAGCTTCAAATCCATTGCGAAACAAATGATTTAGCTTCAAATACTTGCGATATAAGTGATATAGCTTCAAATGCTGGCGAAATAAACGAGTTACATTCAAATCCATGCGAAACACATTATATAGCTTCAAGTCAATGCGATGTAGAAGGTTTAGCTTCAAATCCAAGCGAAACAATTGATTTAGATTTGAAATACTTTCGATATAAGTGATATAGCTTCAAATGCAGGCGAAACAAACGATGTAGCTTCAAATGAATGCTATATAAGTGATATAGCTTCAAATTCTGGCGAAATAATCGAGTTAGCTTCAACTCCATGCGAAACCAATGATGTAGCTTCAAATCAATGCGATGTTGTAGGTTTAACTTCAAATCCATGTGTAGCAAGCGATTTAACTTCAAATACTTGCGATATAAGTTGTCTAGCATCAAATGCTGGCGTAATAATCAAGTTAGCTTCAAATCCATGCGAAGCAAATGATTTAACTTCAAATACTTGCGATATAAGGAATATAGCTTCAAATGCTGGCGAAATGATCGAGTTAGCTTCAAATCCAAGCGAAGCACATGATGTAGCTTCTAATCAATGCGATGTAGAATATTTTGCTTCAAATCCAGGCGAAAAAAATGATTTAGCTTCAATGCTGGTCAAGTAAACGAGTTAGCTTCAAATCCATGCGAAACCCATGATGTAACTTCAAATTAATGAGATGTAGGAGGGTTAGCTTCAAATCCATGCGAAACAAATGATTTAGCTTGAAATACTTGCGACATAAGTGGTCTAGCATCAAATGCTGGCGGTATAATCGAGATAGCTTCAAATCCATGCGAAACACATGATGTAGCTTCAAATCAATGCGATGTAGATTATTTAGCTTCAAATCCGTGCGAAACAAATGATTTAGCTTCAAATACTTGCGATATAAGTGATATAGCTTCAAATGCAGGCGAAACAAACGCCTTAGCTTCATATCCTCGCGAAACACATTATGTAGCATCAAATCAATGCCATGTAGAAGGTTTAGCTTCAAATCCATGCGAAACAAATGATTTAGATTCAAATTCTTGCGATATTAGTGATATAGCTTCAAATGCAGGCGAAATAAACGATTTAGCTTCAAATCCATGAAGAACACATGATGTAGCTACAAATCAATGCAATGTGTAAGGTTTAGCTTCAAATGAATGCGATGGATAAGGTTTAGCTTCAAATCCATTGCGAAACAAATGATTTAGCTTCAAATACTTGCGATATAAGTGATATAGCTTCAAATACTGGCGAAATAAACGAGTTAGCTGCAAATCCATGCGAAGCACATGATTTAGTTTCAAATCAATGCTATGTAGCTGGTTTGGATTCAAATCCATGCGATGTAGAAGGTTTAGCTTCAAATCGATGCGAAAGAAATGCTTTAGCTTCAAATACTTGCGATATAAGTGATGTAGCTACAAATGCAAGCGAAATAAACGAGTTAGCTTCAAATCCATGCGGAACACATGATGTAGCTTCAAATCAATGCGATGTAAATGGTTTAGCTTCAAATCCATGCGATGTAGAAGGTTTAGCTTCAAATCCATGCGAAAGAAATACTTTAGCTTCAAATACTTGCGATATAAGTGATATAGCTTCAAATGCTGTCGAAATAAACGAGTTGGCTTCAAATCCATGCGAAACACATGTTGTAGCACCAAATCAATGCGATATAGAAGGCTTAGCTTCAAGTCCATGCGAAAGAAATGCATTAGCTTCAAATACTTGAGATATAAGTGATGTAGCTTCAAATGCAGGCGAAATAAACGAGTTAGCTTCAAATCCATACAAAAGAAATGCTTTAGCTTCAAATACTTGCGATGTAAGTGATGTAGCTTCAAATGCGGGCGAAATAAACGAGCTAGCTTCAAATCCATGCGGAACACATGATGTAGCTACAAATCAATGCGATGCATAAGGTTTAGCTTCAAATCCATGCGAAACAAATGATTTAGCTACAAATACTTGCGATATAAGTGATATCGCTTCAAATGCTGGCGAAATAAACGAGTTGGCTTCAAATCCATGCGAAACACATGTTGTAGCATCAAATCAATGCGATGTAGAAGACTTTTGCTTCAAATCCACGCAAAAGAAATGCTTTAGCTTCAAATACTTGCGATATAAGTGATGTAGCTTCAAATGCAGGCGAAATAAACGAGTTAGCTTCAAATCACGCGAAACCAATGATGTAGCTTCAAATCAATGCGATGCAGACGGTTTAGATTCAAATCCATGCGAAACAAATGATTTAGCTTCAAATACTTGCGATATAAGTGATGTAGCTTCAAATGCAGGCGAAATAAACGATTTAGCTTCAAATCCATGCGGAACACATGATGTAGCTTCAAATCAATGCGATGTATAAGGTTTAGCTTCAAATCCATGCGAAACAAATTATTAGCTTCAAATACTTGCGATATAAGTGATGTAGCTTCAAATGCTGGCGAAATAAACTAGCTAACTTCAAACCCATGCGGTACACATGATGTAGCTTCAAATCAATGCGATGTATAAGGTTTAGCTTCAAATCCATGCGAAACAAATTATTTAGCTTCAAATACTTGCGATATAAGTGATGTAGCTTCAAATGCTGGCGAAATAAACGAGTTAGCTTCAAATCCACGCGAAACCAATGATGTAGCTTCAAATCAATGCGATGCAGACGGTTTAGATTCAAATCCATGCGAAACAAATGATTTAGCTACAAATACTTGCGATATAAGTGATATAGCTTCAAATGCTGGCGAAATATACGAGTTTGTTACAAATCCATGCGAAACACATGTTGTAGCATCAAATCAGTGCGATGTAAAAGGCTTTTGCTTCAAATCCACGCAAAAGAAATGCTTTAGCTTCAAATTCTTGCGATATAAGTGATGTAGCTTCAAATGCAGGCGAAATAAACGATTTAGCTTCAAATCCATGCGGAACACATGATGTAGCTTCAAATCAATGCGATGTAGATGGTTTAGCTTCAAATCCATGCGATGAAGAAGGTTTAGCTTCAAATCCATGCGAAAGAAATGCTTTAGCTTCAAATACTTGCGATATATGTGATGTAGCTTCAAATGCAGGCGAACTAAACGAGTTAGCTTCAAATCCATGCGGAACACTTGATGTAGCTTCAAATCAAAGCGATGTAGATGGTTTAGAATCAAGTCCATGCGAAAGTAATGCTGTAGCTTCAAATACTTGCGATATAAGTAATGTAGCTTCAAATGCAGGCGAAATAAACGAGTTAGCTTCAAATCCGTGCGGAACACATGATGTAGCTTCAAATCGATGCGATGTACAAGGACTAGCTTCAAATCCATGCGAAACAAATGATATAGCTTCGAATACTTGCGATATAAGTGATATAGCTTCAAATGCTGGCGAAATAAACGAGATAGCTTCAAATCCATGCGAAACCCACCATGTAGCTTCAAATTAATGCGATGTAGAAGGTTTAGCTTCAAATCCATACGAAACAAATGATTTAGCTACAAATACTTGCGACATAAGTGATATAGCTTCAAATGCTGGAGAAATAAACGAGATAGCTTCAAATCCAAGCGAAACAATTGATTTAGCTTTGAAATACTTTCGATATAAGTGATATAGCTTCAAATGCAGGCGAAACAAATGATGTAGCTTCAAATGCCTGCGATATAAGTGATATAGCTTCAAATTCTGGCGAAATAATCGAGTTAGCTTCAACTCCATGCGAAACCAATGATGTAGCTTCAAATCAATGCGATGTTGAAGGTTTAACTTCAAATCCATGTGTAGCAAGCGATTTAACTTCAAATACTTGCGATATAAGGAATATAGCTTCAAATGCTGGCGAAATAATCGAGTTAGCTTCAAATCCAAGCGAAGCACATGATGTAGCTTCTAATCAATGCGATGTAGTAGATTTTGCTTCAAATCCATGCGAAAAAAATGGTTTAGCTTCACTTGTCATACAAACGAGTTATCTTCCAATCAATGCGAAACACATGATATAGCTTCAAATCCATGCGATGTAGAAGGTTTAGCTTCAAATCCATGCGAAACGAATGATTGAGCTTCAAATACTTGCTATATAAGTGATATAGCTTCAAATTCTAGCGAAATAAACGAGTTACCTTCAAATCCATGTGAAACACATGATATAGTTTCAAATCAATGCGATGTAGAAGGTTTAGCTTCAAATCATTGCCAAACAAATGATTTAGCTTCAAATACTTGCGATATAAGTGATATAGCTTCAAATGCTGGCGAAATAAAAAAGTTAGCTTCAAATCCATGCGAAACACATGATGTAGCTTCAAATCAATTTGATGTAGATTGTTTAGTTCAAATCCATGCGAAACAAATGATTTAGCTTCAAATACTAGCGACATAAGTGATATAGCTTCAAATGCTGGTCAAGTAAACGAGTTAGCTTCAAATACTAGCGATATAAGTGATATAGCTTCAAATGCTGGTCAAGTAAACGAATTAGCTTCAAATCCATGCGAAACCCATGATGTAACTTCAAATTAATGAGATGTAGAAGGGTTAGATCCAAATCCATGCGAAACAAATGATTTAGCTTGAAATACTTGCGACATAAGTGGTCTAGCATCAAATGCTGGCGAAATAATCGAGATAGCTTCAAATCCATGCGAAACACATGATGTAGCTTCAAATCAATGCGATGTAGTAGGTTTATCTTCAAATCCATGCGAAACAAATGATTTAGCTTCAAATACTTGCGATATAAGTGATGTAGCTTCAAATGCAGGCGAAACAAACGCGTTAGCTTCATATCCTCGCGAAACACATTATGTAGCATCAAATCAATGCGATGTAGAAGGTTTAGCTTCAAATCCATGCGAAACAAATGATTTAGATTCAAATTCTTGCGATATAAGTGATATAGCTTCAAATGCAGGCGAAATAAACGATTTAGCTTCAAATCCATGGGGAACACATGATGTAGATTCAAATCAATGCAATGTGTAAGGTTTAGCGTCAAATGAATGCGATGTAGAAGATTTAGCTTCAAATCCATGCGAAACAATTGATGTAGCTTCAAATACTTGCGATATAAGTGATATAGTTTCAAATTATGGCAAAATAATCGAGTTAACTTCAAATCCATGCGAAACACATGATGTAGCTTCAAGTCAATAGGATGTAGAAGATTTGGCTTGAAATCCATGCGAAACAAATGATATAGCTTCAAATTCATGCGAAACACATGGTTTAGCTACAAATTCATGCGAAACAAATGATTTAGTTTCAAATACTTGCGATATAAGTGATATAGCTTCAAATGCTGGCAAAATAAACGAGTTGGCTACAAATACATGCGAAACACATGTTGTAGCATCAAATCAATGCGATGTAGATTGTTTAGCTTCAAATCCATGCGAAACAAATGATTTAGCTTCAAATACTAGCGATATAATTGATATAGCTTCAAATGCTGGTCAAATAAACGAGTTAGCTTCAAATCCATGCGAAACCCATGATGTATCTTCAAATTAATGAGATGTGGAAGGGTTAGCTTCAAATCCAAGCGAATCAAATGATTTAGCTTCAAATACTTGCGATATAAGTGATATTGTTTCAAATGCACGCGAAACGAACGAGTTAGCTTCAAATCCATGCGAAACACATGATGTAGCTTCAAATCAATTCGATGTCGAAGGTTTAGCTTCAAATCCACGCGAAACAAATGATTTAGCTTCAAATACTTGCGATATAAGTAATATAGTTTCAAATGCTGGCGAAATAAACGAGTTAGCTTCAAATCCATGCGAAACCCATGATGTAACTTCAAATTAATGAGATGTAGAAGGGTTAGCTTCAAATCCAAGCGAATCAAATGATTTAGCTTCAAATACTTGCGATATAAGTGATATTGTTTCAAATGCAGGCGAAACGAACGAGTTAGCTTGAAATCCATGCGAAACACATGATGTAGCTTCAAATGAATGCGATGTCGAAGGTTTAGCTTCAAATCCACGCGAAACAAATGATTTAGCTTCAAATACTTGCGATATAAGTAATATAGTTTCAAATGCTGGCGAAATAAACGAGTTAGCTTCAAATCCATGCGAAACATATGATCTAGCTTCATATCAATGCATTGTAGAAGGTTTAGCTTCAAATCCATGCGAAACAAATGATTTAGCTTGAAATACTTGCGACAAAAGAGGTCTAGATTCAAATGCTGGCGAAATAATCGAGATAGCTCCAAATCCATGCGAAACACATGATGTAGCTTCAAATCAATGCGGTGTAGAAGGTTTATCTTCAAATCCATGCGAAACAAATGATTTAGCTTCAAATACTTGCGATATGAGTAATGTAGCTTCAAATGCAGGCGAAATAAACGAGTTAGCTTCAAATCCATGCGGAACACATGATGTAGCTTCAAATCAATGCGATGTAGATGGTTTAGAATCAAATCCATGCGAAACAAATGATTTAGCTACAAATACTTGTGATATAATTGATATAGCTGCAAATGCTGGCGAAATAAACGAGTTGGCTTCAAATCCATACGAAACACATGTTGTAGCATCAAATCAATGCGATGTAGAAGGTTTAGCTTCAAATCCAAGCGAAACCCACGATGTAGCTTCAAATTAATGCGATGTAGAAGATTTAGCTTCAAATCCATGCAAAACAAATGATATAGCTACAAATACTTGCGATATAAGTGATATAGCTTCAAATGCTGGCGAAATAAACGAGTTGGCTTCAAATTCATACGAAACACATGTTGTAGCATCAAATCAATGCGATGTAGAAGGTTTAGCTTCAAATCCATGCGAAAGAAATGCTTTAGCTTCAAATACTTGCGATATATTGATGTAGCTTCAAATGCAGGCGAAATAAACGAGATAGCTTCAAATCCATGCGGAACACATGATGTAGCTTCAAATCAATGCGATGTACAAGGTTTAGCTTCAAATCCATGCGAAACAAATGATATCGCTTCGAATACTTGCGATATAAGTGATATAGCTTCAAATGCTGGCGAAATAAACGAGATAGCTACAAATCCATGCGAAACCCACCATGTAGCTTCAAATTAATGCGATGTAGAAGGTTTAGCTTCAAATCCATACGAAACAAATGATTTAGCTACAAATACTTGCGACATAAGTGATATAGCTTCAAATGCTGGCGAAATAAACGAGATAGCTTCAAATCCAAGCGAAACAATTGATTTAGCTTTGAAATACTTTCGATATAAGTGATATAGTTTCAAATGCAGGCGAAACAAATGATGTAGCTTCAAATGCCTGCGATATAAGTGATATAGCTTCAAATTCTGGCGAAATAATCGAGTTAGCTTCAACTCCATGCGAAACCAATGATGTAGCTTCAAATCAATGCGATGTTGAAGGTTTAACTTCAAATCCATGTGTAGCAAGCGATTTAACTTCAAATACTTGCGATATAAGTTGTCTAGCATCAAATGCTGGCGTAATAATCAAGTTAGCTTCAAATCCATGCGAAGCAAATGATTTAGCTTCAAATACTTGCGATATAAGGAATATAGCTTCAAATGCTGGCGAAATAATCGAGTTAGCTTCAAATCCAAGCGAAGCACATGATGTAGCTTCTAATCAATGCGATGTAGAAGATTTTGCTTCAAATCCAGTGGAAAAAATGATTTAGCTTCAAATACTTGTCATACAAACGAGTTATCTTCCAATCAATGCGAAACACATGATATAGCTTCAAATCCATGCGATGTAGAAAGATTAGCTTCAAATCCATGCGAAACACATGATGTAGATTCAACTCAATGCGATGTATAAGATTTAGCTTCAAATCCATGCGAAACAAATGATTTAGCTTGAAATACTTGCGACATAAGTGGTCTAGCATCAAATGCTGGCGAAATAATCGAGATAGCTTCAAATCCATGCGAAACACATGATGTAGCTTCAAATCAATGCGATGTATATTGTTTAGCTTCAAATCCATGCGAAACAAATGATTTAGCTTCAAATACTTGCGATATAAGTGATATAGCTTCAAATGCAGGCGAAACGAACGAGTTCGCTTCAAATCAATGCGAAACACATTATGTAGCATCAAATCAATGCGATGTAGAAGGTTTAGCTTCAAATCCATGCGAAACAAATGATTTAGATTCAAATTCTTGCGATATAAGTGATATAGCTTCAAATGCAGGCGAAATAAACGATTTAGCTTCAAATCCATGGGGAACACATGATGTAGATTCAAATCAATGGAATGTGTAAGGTTTAGATTCAAATGAATGCGATGTATAAGGTTTAGCTTCAAATCCATGCGAAACAAATGATTTAGCTTGAAATACTTGCGACATAAGTGGTCTAGCATCAAATGCTGGCGAAATAATCGAGATAGCTTCAAATCCATGCGAAACACATGATGTAGCTTCAAATCAATGCGATGTATATTGTTTAGCTTCAAATCCATGCGAAACAAATGATTTAGCTTCAAATACTTGCGATATAAGTGATATTGTTTCAAATGCAGGCGAAACGAACGAGTTAGCTTCAAATCCATGCGAAACACATGATGTAGCTTCAAATCAATGCGATGTTGAAGGTTTAACTTCAAATCCATGTGTAGCAAGCGATTTAACTTCAAATACTTGCGATATAAGTTGTCTAGCATCAAATGCTGGCGTAATAATCAAGTTAGCTTCAAATCCATGCGAAACAAATGATTTAGCTTCAAATACTTGCGATATAAGGAATATAGCTTCAAATGCTGGCGAAATAATCGAGTTAGCTTCAAATCCAAGCGAAACACATGATGTAGCTTCTAATCAATGCGATGTAGAAGATTTTGCTTCAAATCCAGTGGAAAAAATGATTTAGCTTCAAATACTTGTCATACAAACGAGTTATCTTCCAATCAATGCGAAACACATGATATAGCTTCAAATCCATGCGATGTAGAAAGATTAGCTTCAAATCCATGCGAAACACATGATGTAGATTCAACTCAATGCGATGTATAAGGTTTAGCTTCAAATCCATGCGAAACAAATGATTTAGCTTTAAATACTTGCGACATAAGTGGTCTAGCATCAAATGCTGGCGAAATAATCGAGATAGCTTCAAATCCATGCGAAACACATGATGTAGCTTCAAATCAATGCGATGTATATTGTTTAGCTTCAAATCCATGCGAAACAAATGATTTAGCTTCAAATACTTGCGATATAAGTGATATAGCTTCAAATGCAGGCGAAACGAACGAGTTCGCTTCAAATCAATGCGAAACACATTATGTAGCATCAAATCAATGCGATGTAGAAGGTTTAGCTTCAAATCCATGCGAAACAAATGATTTAGATTCAAATTCTTGCGATATAAGTGATATAGCTTCAAATGCAGGCGAAATAAACGATTTAGCTTCAAATCCATGGGGAACACATGATGTAGATTCAAATCAATGGAATGTGTAAGGTTTAGATTCAAATGAATGCGATGTATAAGGTTTAGCTTCAAATCCATGCGAAACACATGATGTAGCTTCAAATCAATGCGATGTTGAAGGTTTAACTTCAAATCCATGTGTAGCAAGCGATTTAACTTCAAATACTTGCGATATAAGTTGTCTAGCATCAAATGCTGGCGTAATAATCAAGTTAGCTTCAAATCCATGCGAAACAAATGATTTAGCTTCAAATACTTGCGATATAAGGAATATAGCTTCAAATGCTGGCGAAATAATCGAGTTAGCTTCAAATCCAAGCGAAGCACATGATGTAGCTTCTAATCAATGCGATGTAGAAGATTTTGCTTCAAATCCAGTGGAAAAAATGATTTAGCTTCAAATACTTGTCATACAAACGAGTTATCTTCCAATCAATGCGAAACACATGATATAGCTTCAAATCCATGCGATGTAGAAAGATTAGCTTCAAATCCATGCGAAACACATGATGTAGATTCAACTCAATGCGATGTATAAGGTTTAGCTTCAAATCCATGCGAAACAAATGATTTAGCTTTAAATACTTGCGACATAAGTGGTCTAGCATCAAATGCTGGCGAAATAATCGAGATAGCTTCAAATCCATGCGAAACACATGATGTAGCTTCAAATCAATGCGATGTATATTGTTTAGCTTCAAATCCATGCGAAACAAATGATTTAGCTTCAAATACTTGCGATATAAGTGATATAGCTTCAAATGCAGGCGAAACGAACGAGTTCGCTTCAAATCAATGCGAAACACATTATGTAGCATCAAATCAATGCGATGTAGAAGGTTTAGCTTCAAATCCATGCGAAACAAATGATTTAGATTCAAATTCTTGCGATATAAGTGATATAGCTTCAAATGCAGGCGAAATAAACGATTTAGCTTCAAATCCATGGGGAACACATGATGTAGATTCAAATCAATGGAATGTGTAAGGTTTAGATTCAAATGAATGCGATGTATAAGGTTTAGCTTCAAATCCATGCGAAACAAATGATTTAGCTTGAAATACTTGCGACATAAGTGGTCTAGCATCAAATGCTGGCGAAATAATCGAGATAGCTTCAAATCCATGCGAAACACATGATGTAGCTTCAAATCAATGCGATGTATATTGTTTAGCTTCAAATCCATGCGAAACAAATGATTTAGCTTCAAATACTATCGATATAAGTGATATTGTTTCAAATGCAGGCGAAACGAACGAGTTAGCTTCAAATCCATGCGAAACACATGATGTAGCTTCAAATCAATGCGATGTTGAAGGTTTAACTTCAAATCCATGTGTAGCAAGCGATTTAACTTCAAATACTTGCGATATAAGTTGTCTAGCATCAAATGCTGGCGTAATAATCAAGTTAGCTTCAAATCCATGCGAAACAAATGATTTAGCTTCAAATACTTGCGATATAAGGAATATAGCTTCAAATGCTGGCGAAATAATCGAGTTAGCTTCAAATCCAAGCGAAGCACATGATGTAGCTTCTAATCAATGCGATGTAGAAGATTTTGCTTCAAATCCAGTGGAAAAAATGATTTAGCTTCAAATACTTGTCATACAAACGAGTTATCTTCCAATCAATGCGAAACACATGATATAGCTTCAAATCCATGCGATGTAGAAAGATTAGCTTCAAATCCATGCGAAACACATGATGTAGATTCAACTCAATGCGATGTATAAGGTTTAGCTTCAAATCCATGCGAAACAAATGATTTAGCTTTAAATACTTGCGACATAAGTGGTCTAGCATCAAATGCTGGCGAAATAATCGAGATAGCTTCAAATCCATGCGAAACACATGATGTAGCTTCAAATCAATGCGATGTATATTGTTTAGCTTCAAATCCATGCGAAACAAATGATTTAGCTTCAAATACTTGCGATATAAGTGATATAGCTTCAAATGCAGGCGAAACGAACGAGTTCGCTTCAAATCAATGCGAAACACATTATGTAGCATCAAATCAATGCGATGTAGAAGGTTTAGCTTCAAATCCATGCGAAACAAATGATTTAGATTCAAATTCTTGCGTTATAAGTGATATAGCTTCAAATGCAGGCGAAATAAACGATTTAGCTTCAAATCCATGGGGAACACATGATGTAGATTCAAATCAATGGAATGTGTAAGGTTTAGATTCAAATGAATGCGATGTATAAGGTTTAGCTTCAAATCCATGCGAAACAAATGATTTAGCTTGAAATACTTGCGACATAAGTGGTCTAGCATCAAATGCTGGCGAAATAATCGAGATAGCTTCAAATCCATGCGAAACACATGATGTAGCTTCAAATCAATGCGATGTATATTGTTTAGCTTCAAATCCATGCGAAACAAATGATTTAGCTTCAAATACTTGCGATATAAGTGATATTGTTTCAAATGCAGGCGAAACGAACGAGTTAGCTTCAAATCCATGCGAAACACATGATGTAGCTTCAAA
This sequence comes from Megalopta genalis, assembly GCF_051020955.1. Classification (NCBI taxonomy): domain Eukaryota; kingdom Metazoa; phylum Arthropoda; class Insecta; order Hymenoptera; family Halictidae; genus Megalopta; species Megalopta genalis. Next base: position 27,265 of record NW_027477034.1, on the reverse strand, counting down.
TCAATGCGATGTCGAAGGTTTAGTTTCAAATCCACGCGAAAGAAATGATTTAGCTTCAAATACTTGCGATATAAGTAATATAGTTTCAAATGCTGGCGAAATAAACGAGTTGGCTTCAAATCCATGCGAAACACATGTTGTAGCATCAAATCAATGCGATGTAGAAGGCTTTTGCTTCAAATCCACGCAAAAGAAATGCTTTAGCTTCAAATACTTGCGATATAAGTGATGTAGCTTCAAATGCAGGCGAAATAAACGATTTAGCTTCAAATCCATGCGGAACACATGATGTAGCTTCAAATCAATGCGATGTAGATGGTTTAGCTTCAAATCCATGCGATGAAGAAGGTTTAGCTTCAAATCCATGCGAAAGAAATGCTTTAGCTTCAAATACTTGCGATATAAGTGATGTAGCTTCAAATGCAGGCGAAATAAACGAGTTAGCTTAAAATCCATGCGGAACACTTGATGTAGCTTCAAATCAAAGCGATGTAGAAGGTTTAGAATCAAGTCCATGCGAAAGAAATGCTGTAGCTTCAAATACTCTCGATATAAGTAATGTAGCTTCAAATGCAGGCGAAATAAACGAGATAGCATCAAATCCATGCGAAACACATGATGTAGTTTCAAATCAATGCGATGTAGATGGTTTAGATTCAAATGCATGCGAAAGAAATGATTAAGCTTCAAATACTTGCGAAATAAGTGATATAGCTGCACATGCTGGCAAAATAAACGAGATAGCTTCAAATCCATGCGAAACAAATGATTTAGCTACAAATACTTGCGATATAAGTGATATAGATTCAAATGCTGGCGAAATAAACGAGTTGGCTTAAAATCCATGCGAAACACATGTTGGAGCATCAAATCAATGCGATGTAGAAGGCTTTTGCTTCAAATCCACGCAAAAGAAATGCTTTAGCTTCAAATACTTGCGATTTAAGTGATGTAGCTTCAAATGCAGGCGAAATAAACGATTTAGCTTCAAATCCATGCGGAACACATGATGTAGCTTCAAATCAATGCGATGTAGATGGTTTAGCTTCAAATCCATGCGATGAAGAAGGTTTAGCTTCAAATCCATGCGAAAGAAATGCTTTAGCTTCAAATACTTGGGATATAAGTGATGTAGCTTCAAATGCAGGCGAAATAAACGGTTTAGCTTCAAATCCATGCGGAACACATGATGTAGCTTCAAATCAATGCGATGTAGATGTTTTAGAATCAAATCCATCCGAAACAAATGATTTAGCTACAAATACTAGCGATATAAGTGATATAGATTCAAATGCTGGCGAAATAAACGAGTTGGCTTAAAATCCATGCGAAACACATGTTGGAGCATCAAATCAATGCGATGTAGAATGTTTAGCTTCAAATCCATGCGAAACAAATGATTTAGCTACAAATAATTGCGATATAAGTGATATAGCTTCAAATGCTGGCGAAATAAACGAGTTGGCTTCAAATCCATGCGAAACACATGTTGTAGCATCAAATCAATGCGATGTAGAAGACGTTTGCTTCAAATCCACGCAAAAGAAATGCTTTAGCTTCAAATACTTGCGCTATAAGTGATGTAGTTTCAAATGCAGGCGAAATAAACGATTTAGCTTCAAATCCATGCGGAACACATGATGTATCTTCAAATCAATGCGATGTAGATGGTTTAGCATCAAATCCATGCGAAACAAATGATTTAGTTACAAATACTTGCGATATAAGTGATATAGCTTCAAATGCTGGCGAAATAAACGATTTAGCTTCAAATCCATGCGGAACACATGATGTAGCTTCAGATCAATGCGATGTAGATGGTTTAGAATCAAATCCATGCGAAACAAATGATTTAGTTACAAATACTTGCGATATAAGTGATATAGCTTCAAATGCTGGCGAAATAAACGAGTTGGCTTCAAATCTATGCGAAACACATGTTGTAGCACCAAATTAATGCGATATAGAAGGCTTAGCTTCAAATCCATGCGAAAGAAATGCTTTAGCTTCAAATACTTGAGACATAAGTGATGTAGCTTCAAATGCAGGCGAAATAAACGAGTTAGCTTCAAATCCATGCAAAAGAAATGCTTTAGCTTCAAATACTTGCGATGTAAGTGATGTAGCTTGAAATGCGGGCGAAATAAACGAGCTAGCTTCAAATCCATGCGGAACACATGATGTAGCAACAAATCAATGCGATGCATAAGGTTTAGCTTCAAATCCATGCGAAACAAATGATTTAGCTACAAATACTTGCGATATAAGTGATATAGCTTCAAATGCTGGCGAAATAAACGAGTTGGCTTAAAATCCATGCGAAACACATGTTGGAGCATCAAATCAATGCGATGTAGAAGGCTTTTGCTTCAAATCCACGCAAAAGAAATGCTTTAGCTTCAAATACTTGCAATATAAGTGATGTAGCTTCAAATGCAGGCGAAATAAACAATTTAGCTTCAAATCCATGCGGAACACATGATGTAGCTTCAAATCAATGCGATGTAGATGGTTTAGCTTCAAATCCATGCGATGAAGAAGGTTTAGATTCAAATCCATGCGAAAGAAATGCTTTAGCTTCAAATACTTGCGATATAAGTGATGTAGCTTAAAATGCAGGCGAAATAAACGAGTTAGCTTCAAATCCATGCGGAACACTTGATGTAGCTTCAAATCAAAGCGATGTAGATGGTTTAGAATCAAGTCCATGCGAAAGAAATGCTGTAGCCTCAAATACTCTCGATATAAGTAATGTAGCTTCAAATGCAGGCGAAATAAACGAGTCAGCTTCAAATCCATGCGGAACACATGATGTAGCTTCAAATCAATGCGATGTAGATGGTTTAGAATCAAATCCATGCGAAACAAATGATTTAGCTACAAATACTTGCGATATAATTGATATAGCTGCAAATGCTGGCGAAATAAACGAGTTGGCTTCAAATCCATACGAAACACATGTTGTAGCATCAAATCAATGCGATGTAGAAGGTTTAGCTTCAAATCCATGCGAAACCCACGATGTAGCTTCAAATTAATGCGATGTAGAAGATTTAGCTTCAAATCCATGCTAAACAAATGATATAGCTACAAATACTTGCGATATAATTGATATAGCTTCAAATGCTGGCGAAATAAACGAGTTGGCTTCAAATCCATACGAAACACATGTTGTAGCATCAAATCAATGCGATGTAGAAGGTGTAGCTTCAAATCCATGCGAAAGAAATGATTTAGCTACAAATACTTGCGACATAAGTGATATAGCTTCAAATGCTGGGGAAATAAACGAGATAGTTTCAAATCCATGCGAAACCCACGATGTAGCTTCAAATCAATGCGATGTATAAGGTTTAGCTTCAACTCCATGCGAAACCAATAATGTATCTTCAAATCAATGCGATGTTGAAGGTATATCTTCATATCCATGTGTAGCAAGCGATTTAACTTCAAATACTTGCGATATAAGTTGTGTAGCATCAAATGCTGGCGAAATAAACGATTTAGCATCAAGTCCATGCGGAACACATGATGTAGCTTCAAATCAATGCAATGTGTAAGGTTTAGCTTCAAATCAATGCGATGTATAAGGTTTAGCTTCAAATCCATGCGAAAGAAATGATTTAGCTTCAAATACTTGCGATATAAGTGATATAGCTTCAAATGCTGGCGAAATAATCGAGTTGGCTTCAAATCCATGCGGAACACATGATATAGCTTCAAATCAATGCGATGTATAAGGTTTAGCTTCAAATCCATGCGGAACAAATGATTTAGCTTCAAATACTTGCGATATAAGTGATATAGCTTCAAATGCTGGCCAAGTAAACGAGTTAGCTACAAATCCATGCGAAACACATGTTGGAGCATCAAATCAATGCGATGTAGAAGGCTTTTGCTTCAAATCCACGCAAAAGAAATGCTTTAGCTTCAAATACTTGCAATATAAGTGATGTAGCTTCAAATGCAGGCGAAATAAACGATTTAGCTTCAAATCCATGCGGAACACATGATGTAGCTTCAAATACTTGCGATATAAGTGATATAGCTTCAAATGCTGGCGAAATAAACGAGTTACATTCAAATTCATGCGAAACACATTATATAGCATCTAATCAATGCGATGTAGAAGGTTTAGCTTCCAATCCAGGCGAAACAAATGATTTAGCATCAAATACTTGCGATATAAGTAATATAGCTTCAAATGCTGGCGAAATAAACGAGTTTCCTTCAAATCCATGCGAAACACATGATATAGCTTCAAATCAATGCGATGTCGAAGGTTTAGCTTCAAATCCATGCGAAATAAATGATTTAGCTTGAAATACTTGCGATATAAGTGATATAGCTTCAAATGCTGGGGAAATAAACGAGTTAGCTTCAATCCAAGAGAAACACATGATGTAGCTTCAAATCAATGCGATGTAGAAGGAATAGCTTCAAATGCAGGCGAATCAAATGATTTAACTTCAAATACTTGTCTAACAAACGAGTTAGCTTCAAATCCATGCGAAACACATGATGTAGATTCAAATCAATGCGATGTAGAAAGATTAGCTTCAAATCCATGCAAAACACATGATGTTTTTTTCAAATCAGTGCGATGTATAACGTTTAGCTTCAAATCCATGCGGAACAAATGATTTAGCTTCAAATACTTGCGATATAAGTGATATAGCTTCAAATGCTGGCCAAGTAAACGAGTTAGCTACAAATCAATGCGAAACACATGATGTAGCTTCAAATCAATGCGATGTAGAAGGTTTGGCTTCAGATCCACGGGAAACAAATAATTTAGCTACAAATACTTGCGATATAAGTGATATAACTTCAAAGTCTGGCGAAATAATCGAGTTAGCTTCAACTCCATGCGAAACCAATGATGTATCTTCAAATCAATGCGATGTTGAAGGTATAACTTCATATCCATGTGTAGCAAGCGATTTAACTTCAAATACTTGCGATATAAGTTGTCTAGCATCAAATGCTGGCGAAATAAACGATTTAGCATCAAGTCCATGCGGAACACATGATGTAGCTTCAAATCAATGCAATGTGTAAGGTTTAGCTTCAAATCAATGCGATGTATAAGGTTTAGCTTCAAATCCATGCGAAAGAAATGATTTAGCTTCAAATACTTGCGATATAAGTGATATAGCTTCAAATGCTGGCGAAATAATCGAGTTGGCTTCAAATCCATGCGGAACACATGTTGTAACATCAAATCAATGCGATGTAGAAGGCTTAGCTTCAAATCCATGCGAAAGAAATGCTTTAGCTTCAAATACTTGCGATATAAGTGACGTGAGCTCAAATTCTGGGGAAATAATCGAATTAGCTTCAACTCCATGCGAAACCAATGATGTATCTTCAGATCAATGCGATGTTGAAGGTTTAACTTCAAATCCATGTGTCGCAAGCGATTTATCATAAAATACTTGCGATATAAGTTGTCTAGCGTCAAATGCTGGCGAAATAATCGAGTTAGCTTCAAATCCATGCGAATCACATGATGTAGCTTCAAATCAATGCAATGTGTAAGGTTTAGCTTCAAATCAATGCGATGTATAAGGTCTAGCTTCAAATCCATGCGGAACAAATGATTTAGCTTCAAATACTTGCGATATAAGTGATATAGCTTCAAATGCTGGCCAAATAAACGAGTTAGCTACAAATCCATGCGAAACAAATGATGTAGTTTCTATCAATGCGATGTAGATGGTTTGGATTCAAATCCATGCGAAACAAATGATTTAGCTTCAAATACTTGCGATATAAGTGATGTAGCTTCAAATTCAGGCGAAATAAACGAGTTAGCTTCAAATGCATGCGAAACACATGATGTAGTTTCAAATCAATGCGATGTAGACGGTTTAGCTTCAAATCCATGCGAAAGAAATGATTTAGCTTCAAATACTTGCGATATAAGTGATATAGCTTCAAATGCTGGCGAAATAAACGAGATAGCTTCAAATCCATGCCAAACCCACGATGTAGCTTCAAATTAATGCGATGTAGAAGGTTTAGCTTCAAATCCATGCGAAACAAATGATTTAGCTTCATATACTTGCGATATACGTGATATAGCTTCAAATGGTGGCGAAATATACGAGTTAGCTACAAATCCATGCGAAACACATGATGTAGTTTCAAATCAATGCGATGTAGACGGTTTAGATTCAAATCCATGCGAAAGAAATGCTTTAGCTTCAAATACTTGCGATATAAGTGATATAGATTCAAATGCTGGCGAAATAAACGAGTTGGCTTCAAATCCATGCGAAACACATGTTGTAGCATCAAATCAATGCGATGTAGAAGGATTAGCTTCAAATCCATGCGAAAGAAATGCTTTAGCTTCAAATACTTGCGATATAAGTGATATAGCTTCAAATGCTGGCGAAATAAACTAGATAGCTTCAAATCCATGCGAAACCCAAGATGTAGCTTCAAATTAATGCGATGTAGAAGGTTTAGCTTCAAATCCATGCGAAACAAATGATTTAGCTACAAATACTTGCGATATAAGTGATATAGCTTCAAATGCTGGCGAAATAAATGAGATAGCATCAAATCCATGCGAAACCCACAATGTAGCTTCAAATTAATGCGATGTAGTAGGTTTAGCTTCAAATCCATGCGAAACAAATGATTTAGCTACAAATACTTGCGATATAAGTGATATAGATTCAAATGCTGGCGAAATAAACGAGTTGGCTTCAAATCCATGCGAAACACATGTTGTAGCATCAAATCAATGCGATGTAGAAGGATTAGCTTCAAATCCATGCGAAAGAAATGCTTTAGCTTCAAATACTTGCGATATAAGTGATGTAGCTTCAAATGCAGGCGAAATAAACGAGGTAGCTTCAAATCCGTGCGGAACACATGATGTAGCTTTGAATCAATGCGATGTATATGGTTTAGAATCAAATCCATGCGAAACAAATGATTTAGCTTCAAATACTTGCGATATAAGTGATATAGCTTCAAATGCTGGCGAAATAAACGAGTTAGCTTCAAATCCATGCGGAACACATGATATAGCTTCAAATCAATGCGATGTATAAGGTTTAGCTTCAAATCCATGCGGAACAAATGATTTAGCTTCAAATACTTGCGATATAAGTGATATAGCTTCAAATGCTGGCCAAGTAAACGAGTTAGCTACAAATCCATGCGAAACACATGATGTAGCTTCAAATCAATGCGATGTAGAAGGTTTGGCTTCAGATCCACGGGAAACAAATAATTTAGCTTGAAATACTTGCGATATAAGTGATATAACTTCAAAGTCTGGCGAAATAATCGAGTTAGCTTCAACTCCATGCGAAACCAATGATGTATCTTCAAATCAATGCGATGTTGAAGGTATAACTTCATATCCATGTGTAGCAAGCGATTTAACTTCAAATACTTGCGATATAAGTTGTCTAGCATCAAATGCTGGCGAAATAAACGATTTAGCATCAAGTCCATGCGGAACACATGATGTAGCTTCAAATCAATGCAATGTGTATGGTTTAGCTTCAAATCAATGCGATGTATATGGTTTAGCTTCAAATCCATGCGAAAGAAATGATTTAGCTTCAAATACTTGCGATATAAGTGATATAGCTTCAAATGCTGGCGAAATAATCGAGTTGGCTACAAATCCATGCGGAACACATGTTGTAACATCAAATCAATGCGATGTAGAAGGCTTAGCTTCAAATCCATGCGAAAGAAATGCTTTAGCTTCAAATACTTGCGATATAAGTGACGTGAGCTCAAATTCTGGGGAAATAATCGAATTAGCTTCAACTCCATGCGAAACCAATGATGTATCTTCAGATCAATGCGATGTTGAAGGTTTAACTTCAAATCCATGTGTCGCAAGCGATTTATCATAGAATACTTGCGATATAAGTTGTCTAGCGTCAAATGCTGGCGAAATAATCGAGTTAGCTTCAAATCCATGCGAATCACATGATGTAGCTTCAAATCAATGCAATGTGTAAGGTTTAGCTTCAAATCAATGCGATGTATAAGGTCTAGCTTCAAATCCATGCGGAACAAATGATTTAGCTTCAAATACTTGCGATATAAGTGATATAGCTTCAAATGCTGGCCAAATAAACGAGTTAGCTACAAATCCATGCGAAACACATGATGTAGTTTCTATCAATGCGATGTAGATGGTTTGGATTCAAATCCATGCGAAACAAATGATTTAGCTTCAAATACTTGCGATATAAGTGATGTAGCTTCAAATTCAGGCGAAATAAACGAGTTAGCTTCAAATGCATGCGAAACACATGATGTAGGTTCAAATCGAAGCGATGTAGAAGGATTAGTTTCAAATCCATGTTAAAGAAATGATTTTGATTGAATTACTTGTGATTTAAGTGACATAGCTTCAAATGCAGGCGAAACAAACGCTTTAGCTTCAAATCCTTGCGAATCACATAATTTAGCTTCAAATTCATGCGAAACACATGGTTTAGCTTCAAATTCATGCGAAACAAACGATTTAGTTGCAAATACTTGCGATATAAGTGATATAGCTTCAAATGCTGGCGAAATAAACGAGTTAGCTTCAAATCCATGCGAAACCCATGATGTTGCTTTAAATCAATGCGATGTAGAAGGTTTAGCTTCAAATACAGGCGAAACAAATGATTTAGCTTCAAATACTTGCGATATAAGTAATATAGCTTCAAATGCTGGCGAAATAAACGAGTTTCCATTAAATCCATGCGAAACTCATGATATAGCTTCAAATCAATGCGATGTAGAAGGTTTAACTTCAAATCCATGCGAAATTAATGATTTAGCTTGAAATACTTGCGATATAAGTAATATAGCATCAAATGCTGGCGAAGTAATCGAGTTAGCTTCAAATTCATGCGAAACCAATGATGTAGCTTCAAATCAATGCGGTGTTGAAAGTTTAACTTCAAATCCATGTGTAGCAAGCGATTTAACGTCAAATACTTGCGATATAAGTAATATAGCTTCAAGTGCTGGCGCAATAATCGAGTTAGCTTCAATCCAAGCGAAACACATGATGTAGCTTCAAATCAATGCGATGTAGAAGGAATAGCTTCAAATCCATGCGAAACCAATGATGTATCTTCAGATCAATGCGATGTTGAAGGTTTAACTTCAAATCCATGTGTCGCAAGCGATTTATCATAAAATACTTGCGATATAAGTTGTCTAGCGTCAAATGCTGGCGAAATAATCGAGTTAGCTTCAAATCCATGCGAATCACATGATGTAGCTTCAAATCAATGCAATGTGTAAGGTTTAGCTTCAAATCAATGCGATGTATAAGGTCTAGCTTCAAATCCATGCGGAACAAATGATTTAGCTTCAAATACTTGCGATATAAGTGATATAGCTTCAAATGCTGGCCAAATAAACGAGTTAGCTACAAATCCATGCGAAACAAATGATGTAGTTTCTATCAATGCGATGTAGATGGTTTGGATTCAAATCCATGCGAAACAAATGATTTAGCTTCAAATACTTGCGATATAAGTGATGTAGCTTCAAATTCAGGCGAAATAAACGAGTTAGCTTCAAATGCATGCGAAACACATGATGTAGTTTCAAATCAATGCGATGTAGACGGTTTAGCTTCAAATCCATGCGAAAGAAATGATTTAGCTTCAAATACTTGCGATATAAGTGATATAGCTTCAAATGCTGGCGAAATAAACGAGATAGCTTCAAATCCATGCCAAACCCACGATGTAGCTTCAAATTAATGCGATGTAGAAGGTTTAGCTTCAAATCCATGCGAAACAAATGATTTAGCTTCATATACTTGCGATATACGTGATATAGCTTCAAATGGTGGCGAAATATACGAGTTAGCTACAAATCCATGCGAAACACATGATGTAGTTTCAAATCAATGCGATGTAGACGGTTTAGATTCAAATCCATGCGAAACAAATGATTTAGCTACAAATACTTGCGATATAAGTGATATAGCTTCAAATGCTGGCGAAATAAACTAGATAGCTTCAAATCCATGCGAAACCCACGATGTAGCTTCAAATTAATGCGATGTAGAAGGTTTAGCTTCAAATCCATGCGAAACAAATGATTTAGCTACAAATACTTGCGATATAAGTGATATAGCTTCAAATGCTGGCGAAATAAATGAGATAGCATCAAATCCATGCGAAACCCACAATGTAGCTTCAAATTAATGCGATGTAGTAGGTTTAGCTTCAAATCCATGCGAAACAAATGATTTAGCTACAAATACTTGCGATATAAGTGATATAGATTCAAATGCTGGCGAAATAAACGAGTTGGCTTCAAATCCATGCGAAACACATGTTGTAGCATCAAATCAATGCGATGTAGAAGGATTAGCTTCAAATCCATGCGAAAGAAATGCTTTAGCTTCAAATACTTGCGATATAAGTGATGTAGCTTCAAATGCAGGCGAAATAAACGAGGTAGCTTCAAATCCGTGCGGAACACATGATGTAGCTTTGAATCAATGCGATGTATATGGTTTAGAATCAAATCCATGCGAAACAAATGATTTAGCTTCAAATACTTGCGATATAAGTGATATAGCTTCAAATGCTGGCGAAATAAACGAGTTAGCTTCAAATCCATGCGGAACACATGATATAGCTTCAAATCAATGCGATGTATAAGGTTTAGCTTCAAATCCATGCGGAACAAATGATTTAGCTTCAAATACTTGCGATATAAGTGATATAGCTTCAAATGCTGGCCAAGTAAACGCGTTAGCTACAAATCCATGCGAAACACATGATGTAGCTTCAAATCAATGCGATGTAGAAGGTTTGGCTTCAGATCCACGGGAAACAAATAATTTAGCTTGAAATACTTGCGATATAAGTGATATAACTTCAAAGTCTGGCGAAATAATCGAGTTAGCTTCAACTCCATGCGAAACCAATGATGTATCTTCAAATCAATGCGATGTTGAAGGTATAACTTCATATCCATGTGTAGCAAGCGATTTAACTTCAAATACTTGCGATATAAGTTGTCTAGCATCAAATGCTGGCGAAATAAACGATTTAGCATCAAGTCCATGCGGAACACATGATGTAGCTTCAAATCAATGCAATGTGTATGGTTTAGCTTCAAATCAATGCGATGTATATGGTTTAGCTTCAAATCCATGCGAAAGAAATGATTTAGCTTCAAATACTTGCGATATAAGTGATATAGCTTCAAATGCTGGCGAAATAATCGAGTTGGCTACAAATCCATGCGGAACACATGTTGTAACATCAAATCAATGCGATGTAGAAGGCTTAGCTTCAAATCCATGCGAAAGAAATGCTTTAGCTTCAAATACTTGCGATATAAGTGACGTGAGCTCAAATTCTGGGGAAATAATCGAATTAGCTTCAACTCCATGCGAAACCAATGATGTATCTTCAGATCAATGCGATGTTGAAGGTTTAACTTCAAATCCATGTGTCGCAAGCGATTTATCATAGAATACTTGCGATATAAGTTGTCTAGCGTCAAATGCTGGCGAAATAATCGAGTTAGCTTCAAATCCATGCGAATCACATGATGTAGCTTCAAATCAATGCAATGTGTAAGGTTTAGCTTCAAATCAATGCGATGTATAAGGTCTAGCTTCAAATCCATGCGGAACAAATGATTTAGCTTCAAATACTTGCGATATAAGTGATATAGCTTCAAATGCTGGCCAAATAAACGAGTTAGCTACAAATCCATGCGAAACACATGATGTAGTTTCTATCAATGCGATGTAGATGGTTTGGATTCAAATCCATGCGAAACAAATGATTTAGCTTCAAATACTTGCGATATAAGTGATGTAGCTTCAAATTCAGGCGAAATAAACGAGTTAGCTTCAAATGCATGCGAAACACATGATGTAGGTTCAAATCGAAGCGATGTAGAAGGATTAGTTTCAAATCCATGTTAAAGAAATGATTTTGATTGAATTACTTGTGATTTAAGTGACATAGCTTCAAATGCAGGCGAAACAAACGATTTAGCTTCAAATCCATGCGGAACACATGATGTAGCTTCAAATCAATGCGATGTAGATGGTTTAGCTTCAAATCCATGCGATGAAGAAGGTTTAGATTCAAATCCATGCGAAAGAAATGCTTTAGCTTCAAATACTTGCGATATAAGTGATGTAGCTTCAAATGCAGGCGAAATAAACGAGTTAGCTTCAAATCCATGCGGAACACTTGATGTAGCTTCAAATCAAAGCGATGTAGATGGTTTAGAATCAAGTCCATGCGAAAGAAATGCTGTAGCTTCAAATACTCTCGATATAAGTAATGTAGCTTCAAAGGCAGGCGAAATAAACGAGTCAGCTTCAAATCCATGCGGAACGCATGATGTAGCTTCAAATCAATGCGATGTAGATGGTTTAGAATCAAATCCATGCGAAACAAATGATTTAGCTACAAATACTTGCGATATAATTGATATAGCTGCAAATGCTGGCGAAATAAACGAGTTGGCTTCAAATCCATACGAAACACATGTTGTAGCATCAAATCAATGCGATGTAGAAGGTGTAGCTTCAAATCCATGCGAAAGAAATGATTTAGCTACAAATACTTGCGACATAGGTGATATAGCTTCAAATGCTGGCGAAATAAACGAGTTGGCTTCAAATCCATGCGAAACACATGTTGTAGCATCAAATCAATGCGATGTAGAAGGCTTTTGCTTCAAATCCACGCAAACGAAATGCTTTAGCTTCAAATACTTGCGATATAAGTGATATAGCTTCAAATGCTGGCCAAGTAAACGAGTTAGCTACAAATCCATGCGAAACACATGATGTAGCTTCAAGTCAATGCGATGTAGAAGGTTTGGCTTCAGATCCACGGGAAACAAATAATTTAGCTTCAAATACTTGCGATATAAGTGATATAACTTCAAAGTCTGGCGAAATAATCGAGTTAGCTTCAACTCCATGCGAAACCAATGATGTATCTTCAAATCAATGCGATGTTGAAGGTATAACTTCATATCCATGTGTAGCAAGCGATTTAACTTCAAATACTTGCGATATAAGTTGTCTAGCATCAAATGCTGGCGAAATAAACGATTTAGCATCAAGTCCATGCGGAACACATGATGTAGCTTCAAATCAATGCAATGTGTAAGGTTTAGCTTCAAATCAATGCGATGTATAAGGTTTAGCTTCAAATCCATGCGAAAGAAATGATTTAGCTTCAAATACTTGCGATATAAGTGATATAGATTCAAATGCTGGCGAAATAATCGAGTTGGCTTCAAATCCATGCGGAACACATGTTGTAACATCAAATCAATGCGATGTAGAAGGCTTAGCTTCAAATTTATGCGAAAGAAATGATTTAGCTTCAAATACTTGCGATATAAGTGATATAGCTTCAAATGCTGGCGAAATAAACGAGTTAGCTTCAAATCCATGCTAAACCCATGATGTTGCTTTAAATCAATGCGATGTAGAAGGTTTAGCTTCAAATCCAGGCGAAACAAATGATTTAGCTTCAAATACTTGCGATATAAGTGATATAGCTTCTAATGCTGGCGAAATAACCGAGTTAGCTTCAAATGCATGCGAAACAAGTGATGTAGGTTCAAATCAAAGCGATGTAGAAGGATTAGTTTCAAATCCATGTTAAAGAAATGATTTTGATTCAATTACTTGTGATTTAAGTGACATAGCTTCAAATGCAGGCGAAACAAATGCTTTAGCTTCAAACCCATGCGAATCACATAATTTAGCTTCAAATTCATGCGAAACACATGGTTTAGCTTCAAATTCATGCGAAACAAATGATTTAGCTTCAAATACTTGCGATATAAGTGATATAGCTTCAAATGCTGGCGAAATAAACGAGATAGCTTCAAATCCATGCCAAACCCACGATGTAGCTTCAAATTAATGCGATGTAGAAGGTTTAGCTTCAAATCCATGCGAAACAAATGATTTAGCTTCATATACTTGCGATATACGTGATATTGCTTCAAATGGTGGCGAAATATACGAGTTAGCTACAAATCCATGCGAAACACATGATGTAGTTTCAAATCAATGCGATGTAGACGGTTTAGATTCAAATCCATGCGAAACAAATGATTTAGCTACAAATACTTGCGATATAAGTGATATAGCTTCAAATGCTGGCGAAATAAACTAGATAGCTTCAAATCCATGCGAAACCCACGATGTAGCTTCAAATTAATGCGATGTAGAAGGTTTAGCTTCAAATCCATGCGAAACAAATGATTTAGCTACAAATACTTGCGATATAAGTGATATAGCTTCAAATGCTGGCGAAATAAATGAGATAGCATCAAATCCATGCGAAACCCACAATGTAGCTTCAAATTAATGCGATGTAGTAGGTTTAGCTTCAAATCCATGCGAAACAAATGATTTAGCTACAAATACTTGCGATATAAGTGATATAGATTCAAATGCTGGCGAAATAAACGAGTTGGCTTCAAATCCATGCGAAACACATGTTGTAGCATCAAATCAATGCGATGTAGAAGGATTAGCTTCAAATCCATGCGAAAGAAATGCTTTAGCTTCAAATACTTGCGATATAAGTGATATAGCTTCAAATGCTGGCGAAATAAACGAGTTAGCTACAAATCCATGCGAAACACATGATGTAGCTTCAAATCAATGCGATGTAGAAGGTTTGGCTTCAGATCCACGGGAAACAAATAATTTAGCTTCAAATACTTGCGATATAAGTGATATAACTTCAAAGTCTGGCGAAATAATCGAGTTAGCTTCAACTCCGTGCGAAACCAATGATGTATCTTCAAATCAATGCGATGTTGAAGGTATAACTTCATATCCATGTGTAGCAAGCGATTTAACTTCAAATACTTGCGATATAAGTTGTCTAGCATCAAATGCTGGCGAAATAAACGATTTAGCATCAAGTCCATGCGGAACACATGATGTAGCTTCAAATCAATGCAATGTGTAAGGTTTAGCTTCAAATCAATGCGATGTATAAGGTCTAGCTTCAAATCCATGCGGAACAAATGATTTAGCTTCAAATACTTGCGATATAAGTGATATAGCTTCAAATGCTGGCCAAATAAACGAGTTAGCTACAAATCCATGCGAAACACATGATGTAGTTTCTATCAATGCGATGTAGATGGTTTGGATTCAAATCCATGCGAAACAAATGATTTAGCTTCAAATACTTGCGATATAAGTGATGTAGCTTCAAATTCGGGCGAAATAAACGAGTTAGCTTCAAATGCATGCGAAACACATGATGTAGGTTCAAATCAAAGCGATGTAGAAGGATTAGTTTCAAATCCATGTTAAAGAAATGATTTTGATTGAATTACTTGTGATTTAAGTGACATAGCTTCAAATGCAGGCGAAACAAACGCTTTAGCTTCAAATCCATGCGAATCACATAATTTAGCTTCAAATTCATGCGAAACACATGGTTTAGCTTCAAATTCATGCGAAACAAACGATTTAGTTGCAAATACTTGCGATATAAGTGATATAGCTTCAAATGCTGGCGAAATAAACGAGTTAGCTTCAAATCCATGCGAAACCCATGATGTTTGCTTTAAATCAATGCGATGTAGAATGTTTAGCTTCAAACACAGGCGAAACAAATGATTTAGCTTCAAATACTTGCGATATAAGTAATATAGCTTCAAATGCTGGCGAAATAAACGAGTTTCCATTAAATCCATGCGAAACTCATGATATAGCTTCAAATCAATGCGATGTAGAAGGTTTAACTTCAAATCCATGCGAAATTAATGATTTAGCTTGAAATACTTGCGATATAAGTAATATAGCATCAAATGCTGGCGAAGTAATCGAGTTAGCTTCAAATTCATGCGAAACCAATGATATAGCTTCAAATCAATGCGATGTTGAAAGTTTAACTTCAAATCCATGTGTAGCAAGCGATTTAACGTCAAATACTTGCGATATAAGTAATATAGCTTCAAGTGCTGGCGCAATAATCGAGTTAGCTTCAATCCAAGCGAAACACATGATGTAGCTTCAAATCAATGCGATGTAGAAGGAATAGCTTCAAATCCATGCGAAACACATGATGTAGCTTCAAATCAGTGCGATGTATAAGGTTTAGCTTCAAATCCAAGCGAAACAAATGATTTAGTTTCAAATACTTGCGATATAAGTGATATAGCTTCAAATGCTGGCGAAATAAACGAGTTAGCTTCAAATCCATGCTAAACCCATGATGTTGCTTTAAATCAATGCGATGTTGAAGGTTTAGCTCCAAATCCATGCGAAACAAATGATTTAGCTTCAAATACTTGCGACATTAGTAATATAGCTTCAAATGCTGGCGAAATAAACGAGTTTCATTCAAATCCATGCGAAACACATGATATAGCTTCAAATCAGTGCGATGTAGAAGGTTTAACTTCAAATCCATGCGAAATTAATGATTTAGCTTGAAATACTTGCGATATAAGTGATATAGCTTCAAATGCTGGCGAAATAAACGAGTTAGCTTCAAATCCATGCGAAACTCATGATGTAGCTTCAAATCAATGCGATGTAGATTGTTTAGCATCACATCCATGCGATACAAATGAATAGCTTCAAATACTTGCGATATAAATAATATAGCATCAAATGCTGGCGAAATAAACGAGATAGCTTCAAATCCATGCGAAACACATGATATAGCTTCAAATCAGTGCGATGTAGAAGGTTTAACTTCAAATCCATGCGAAATTAATGATTTAGCTTGAAATACTTGCGATATAAGTGATATAGCTTCAAATGCTGGCGAAATAATCGAGTTAGCTTCAAATCCATGCGAATCACATGATGTAGCCTCAAATCAATGCAATGTGTAAGGTTTAGCTTCAAATCAATGCGATGTATAAGGTCTAGCTTCAAATCCATGCGGAACAAATGATTTAGCTTCAAATACTTGCGATATAAGTGATATAGCTTCAAATGCTGGCCAAATAAACGACTTAGCTACAAATCCAGGCGAAACACATGTTGTAGTTTCAAATCAATACGATGTAGATGGTTTAGATTCAAATCCATACGAAGCAAATGATTCAGCTTCAAATACTTGCGATATAAGTGATATAGTTTCAAATTCAGGCGAACTAATCGAGTTAGCTTCAAATCCATGCGATACACATGACGTAGCTTCAAATCAATGCGATGTAGAAGGTTTGGCTTGAAATCCATGCGAAGCAAATGATTTAGCTTCAAATAATTGCGATATAAGTGATATAGCTTCAAATGCTGGCAAAATAAACGAGATAGCTTCAAATCCATGCCAAACCCACGATGTAGCTTCAAATTAATGCGATGTAGAAGTTTTAGCTTCAAATCCATGCGAAACAAATGATTTAGCTTCATATACTTGCGATATACGTGATATAGCTTCAAATGGTGGCGAAATATACGAGTTAGCTACAAATCCATGCGAAACACATGATGTAGTTTCAAATCAATGCGATGTAGACGGTTTAGATTCAAATCCATGCGAAACAAATGATTTAGCTTCAAATACTTGCGATATACGTGATATAGCTTCAAATGGTGGCGAAATATACGAGTTAGCTACAAATCCATGCGAAACACATGATGTAGTTTCAAATCAATGCGATGTAGACGGTTTAGATTCAAATCCATGCGAAACAAATAATTTAGCTTCAAATACTTGCGATATAAGTGATATAACTTCAAAGTCTGGCGAAATAATCGAGTTAGCTTCAACTCCATGCGAAACCAATGATGTATCTTCAAATCAATGCGATGTTGGAGGTATAACTTCATATCCATGTGTAGCAAGCGATTTAACATCAAATACTTGCGATATAAGTTGTCTAGCATCAAATGCTGGCGAAATAAACGATTTAGCATCAAATCCATGCGAATCACATGATGTAGCTTCAAATCAATGCAATGTGTAAGGTTTAGCTTCAAATCAATGCGATGTATAATGTCTAGCTTCAAATCCATGCGGAACAAATGATTTAGCTTCAAATACTTGCGTTATAAGTGATACAGCTTCAAATGCTGGCGAAATAAATGAGATAGCATCAAATCCATGCGAAACCCACGATGTAGCTTCAAATTAATGCGATGTAGCAGGTTTAGCTTCAAATCCATGCGAAACAAATGATTTAGCTACAAATACTTGCGATATAAGTGCTATAGCTTCAAATGCTGGCGAAATAAACGAGTAGCTTCAAATCCATACGAAACCCATGATGTAGCTTCAAATTAATGCGATGTTGAAGATTTAGGTTCGAATCCACGCGAAACAAGTGATTTAGCTTCAAATACTTGCGATATAAGTGATATGGTTTCAAATGCTGTCGAAATAATCAAGTTAGCTTCAAATCCATGCGAAACAAATGATTTAGCTTCAAATACTTGCGATATAAGTGATATAGTTTCAAATGCAGTCGAAATAATCGAGTTAGCTTCAAATCCATGCGAAACAAATTATTTAGTTACAAATACTTGCGATATAAGTGATATAGCTTCAAATTCCGGCGAAATAATCGAGTTAGCTTCAACTCCATGCGAAACCAATGATGTAGCTTCAGATCAATGCGATGTTGAAGGTTTAACTTCAAATCCATGCGAAACAAATGATTTAGCTTCAAATACTTGCGATATAAGTGATATAGCTACAAATGCTTCCGAAATAAACGAGATAGCTTCAAATCCATGCGAAACCCACGATGTAGCTCCAAATTAATGCGATGTAGAAGGTTTAGCTTCATATCCATGCGAAACAAATGATTTAGCTACAAATACTTGCGATATAAGTGATATAGCTTCAAATGCTGGCGAAATAATCGAGTTGGTTTCAAATCCATGCGAAACACATGTTGTAACATCAAATCAATGCGATGTAGAAGGCTTAGCTTCAAATCCATGCGAAAGAACAGCTTTAGCTTCAAATACTTGCGATATAAGTGACGTGACTTCAAATTCTGGGGAAATAATCGAATTAGCTTGAACTCCATGCGAAACCAATGATGTAGCTTCGGATCAATGCGATGTTGAAGGTTTAACTTCAAATCCATGTGTCGCAAGCGATTTAACTTAAAATACTTGCGATATAAGTTGTCTAGCGTCAAATGCTGCCGAAATAATCGAGTTAGCTTCATATCCATGCGAATCACATGATGTAGCTTCAAATCAATGCAATGTGTAAGGTTTAGCTTCAAATCAATGCGATGTATAAGGTCTAGCTTCAAATCCATGCGAAACAAATGATTTAGCTTCAAATACTTGCGATATAAGTGATATAGCTTCAAATGCTGGCCAAATAAACGAGTTAGCTACAAATCCATGCGAAACACATGATGTAGTTTCTATCAATGCGATGTAGATGGTTTAGATTCAAATCCATGCGAAACAAATGATTTAGCTTCAAATACTTGCGATATAAGTGATGTAGCTTCAAATTCAGGCGAAATAAACGAGTTAGCTTCAAATCCATGCGGAACACATGATGTAGATTCAAATCAATGCGATGTAGATGGTTTAGAATCAAATCCATGCGAAACAAATGATTTAGCTTCAAATACTTGCGATATAAGTGATGTAGCTTCAAATTCAGGCGAAATAATCGAGTTAGCTTCAAATCCGTGCGAATCACATGATGTAGCTTCAAATTAATGCTATGTAGAAGGTTTAGCTTCAAATCAATGCGTTGTATAAGGTTTAGCTTCAAATCCATGCGGAACAAATGATTTAGCTTCAAATACTTGCGATATAAGTGATATAGCTTCAAATGCTGGCCAAATAAACGAGTTAGCTACAAATCCATGCGAAACACATGATGTAGTTTCTATCAATGCGATGTAGATGGTTTGGATTCAAATCCATAAGATACAAATGATTTAGCTACAAATACTTGCGATATAAGTGATGTAGCTTCAAATTCAGGCGAAATAAACGAGTTAGCTTCAAATGCATGCGAAACACATGATGTAGGTTCAAATCAAAGCGATGTAGAAGGATTAGTTTCAAATCCATGTTAAAGAAATGATTTTGATTCAATTACTTGTGATTTAAGTGACATAGCTTCAAATGCATGCGAAACAAACGCTTTAGCTTCAAATCCATGCGAATCACATAATTTAGCTACAAATTCATGCGAAACACATGGTTTAGCTTCAAATTCATGCGAAACAGACGATTTAGTTTCAAATACTTGCGATATAAGTGATATAGCTTCAAATGCTGGCGAAATAAACGAGTTTCCTTCAAATCAATGCGAAACACATGATGTAGCTTCAAATACTTGCGATATAAGTGATATAGCTTCAAATGCTGGCGAAATAAACGAGTTACATTCAAATTCATGCGAAACACATTATATAGCATCTAATCAATGCGATGTAGAAGGTATAGCTTCCAATCCAGGCGAAACAAATGATTTAGCATCAAATACTTGCGATATAAGTAATATAGCTTCAAATGCTGGCGAAATAAACGAGTTTCCTTCAAATCCATGCGAAACACATGATATAGCTTCAAATCAATGCGATGTCGAAGGTTTAGCTTCAAATCCATGCGAAATCAATGATTTAGCTTGAAATACTTGCGATATAAGTGATATAGCTTCAAATGCTGGGGAAATAAACGAGTTAGCTTCAATCCAAGAGAAACACATGATGTAGCTTCAAATCAATGCGATGTAGAAGGAATAGCTTCAAATGCAGGCGAATCAAATGATTTAACTTCAAATACTTGTCTAACAAACGAGTTAGCTTCAAATCCATGCGAAACAAATGATTTAGCTTCATATACTTGCGATATACGTGATATAGCTTCAAATGGTGGCGAAATATACGAGTTAGCTACAAATCCATGCGAAACACATGATGTAGTTTCAAATCAATGCGATGTAGACGGTTTAGATTCAAATCCATGCGAAACAAATGATTTAGCTTCAAATACTTGCGATATACGTGATATAGCTTCAAATGGTGGCGAAATATACGAGTTAGCTACAAATCCATGCGAAACACATGATGTAGTTTCAAATCAATGCGATGTAGACGGTTTAGATTCAAATCCATGCGAAACAAATAATTTAGCTTCAAATACTTGCGATATAAGTGATATAACTTCAAAGTCTGGCGAAATAATCGAGTTAGCTTCAACTCCATGCGAAACCAATGATGTATCTTCAAATCAATGCGATGTTGGAGGTATAACTTCATATCCATGTGTAGCAAGCGATTTAACATCAAATACTTGCGATATAAGTTGTCTAGCATCAAATGCTGGCGAAATAAACGATTTAGCATCAAATCCATGCGAATCACATGATGTAGCTTCAAATCAATGCAATGTGTAAGGTTTAGCTTCAAATCAATGCGATGTATAATGTCTAGCTTCAAATCCATGCGGAACAAATGATTTAGCTTCAAATACTTGCGTTATAAGTGATACAGCTTCAAATGCTGGCGAAATAAATGAGATAGCATCAAATCCATGCGAAACCCACGATGTAGCTTCAAATTAATGCGATGTAGCAGGTTTAGCTTCAAATCCATGCGAAACAAATGATTTAGCTACAAATACTTGCGATATAAGTGCTATAGCTTCAAATGCTGGCGAAATAAACGAGTAGCTTCAAATCCATACGAAACCCATGATGTAGCTTCAAATTAATGCGATGTTGAAGATTTAGGTTCGAATCCACGCGAAACAAGTGATTTAGCTTCAAATACTTGCGATATAAGTGATATGGTTTCAAATGCTGTCGAAATAATCAAGTTAGCTTCAAATCCATGCGAAACAAATGATTTAGCTTCAAATACTTGCGATATAAGTGATATAGTTTCAAATGCAGTCGAAATAATCGAGTTAGCTTCAAATCCATGCGAAACAAATTATTTAGTTACAAATACTTGCGATATAAGTGATATAGCTTCAAATTCCGGCGAAATAATCGAGTTAGCTTCAACTCCATGCGAAACCAATGATGTAGCTTCAGATCAATGCGATGTTGAAGGTTTAACTTCAAATCCATGCGAAACAAATGATTTAGCTTCAAATACTTGCGATATAAGTGATATAGCTACAAATGCTTCCGAAATAAACGAGATAGCTTCAAATCCATGCGAAACCCACGATGTAGCTCCAAATTAATGCGATGTAGAAGGTTTAGCTTCATATCCATGCGAAACAAATGATTTAGCTACAAATACTTGCGATATAAGTGATATAGCTTCAAATGCTGGCGAAATAATCGAGTTGGTTTCAAATCCATGCGAAACACATGTTGTAACATCAAATCAATGCGATGTAGAAGGCTTAGCTTCAAATCCATGCGAAAGAACAGCTTTAGCTTCAAATACTTGCGATATAAGTGACGTGACTTCAAATTCTGGGGAAATAATCGAATTAGCTTGAACTCCATGCGAAACCAATGATGTAGCTTCGGATCAATGCGATGTTGAAGGTTTAACTTCAAATCCATGTGTCGCAAGCGATTTAACTTAAAATACTTGCGATATAAGTTGTCTAGCGTCAAATGCTGCCGAAATAATCGAGTTAGCTTCATATCCATGCGAATCACATGATGTAGCTTCAAATCAATGCAATGTGTAAGGTTTAGCTTCAAATCAATGCGATGTATAAGGTCTAGCTTCAAATCCATGCGAAACAAATGATTTAGCTTCAAATACTTGCGATATAAGTGATATAGCTTCAAATGCTGGCCAAATAAACGAGTTAGCTACAAATCCATGCGAAACACATGATGTAGTTTCTATCAATGCGATGTAGATGGTTTAGATTCAAATCCATGCGAAACAAATGATTTAGCTTCAAATACTTGCGATATAAGTGATGTAGCTTCAAATTCAGGCGAAATAAACGAGTTAGCTTCAAATCCATGCGGAACACATGATGTAGATTCAAATCAATGCGATGTAGATGGTTTAGAATCAAATCCATGCGAAACAAATGATTTAGCTTCAAATACTTGCGATATAAGTGATGTAGCTTCAAATTCAGGCGAAATAATCGAGTTAGCTTCAAATCCGTGCGAATCACATGATGTAGCTTCAAATTAATGCTATGTAGAAGGTTTAGCTTCAAATCAATGCGTTGTATAAGGTTTAGCTTCAAATCCATGCGGAACAAATGATTTAGCTTCAAATACTTGCGATATAAGTGATATAGCTTCAAATGCTGGCCAAATAAACGAGTTAGCTACAAATCCATGCGAAACACATGATGTAGTTTCTATCAATGCGATGTAGATGGTTTGGATTCAAATCCATAAGATACAAATGATTTAGCTACAAATACTTGCGATATAAGTGATGTAGCTTCAAATTCAGGCGAAATAAACGAGTTAGCTTCAAATGCATGCGAAACACATGATGTAGGTTCAAATCAAAGCGATGTAGAAGGATTAGTTTCAAATCCATGTTAAAGAAATGATTTTGATTCAATTACTTGTGATTTAAGTGACATAGCTTCAAATGCATGCGAAACAAACGCTTTAGCTTCAAATCCATGCGAATCACATAATTTAGCTACAAATTCATGCGAAACACATGGTTTAGCTTCAAATTCATGCGAAACAAACGATTTAGTTTCAAATACTTGCGATATAAGTGATATAGCTTCAAATGCTGGCGAAATAAACGAGTTTCCTTCAAATCAATGCGAAACACATGATGTAGCTTCAAATACTTGCGATATAAGTGATATAGCTTCAAATGCTGGCGAAATAAACGAGTTACATTCAAATTCATGCGAAACACATTATATAGCATCTAATCAATGCGATGTAGAAGGTATAGCTTCCAATCCAGGCGAAACAAATGATTTAGCATCAAATACTTGCGATATAAGTAATATAGCTTCAAATGCTGGCGAAATAAACGAGTTTCCTTCAAATCCATGCGAAACACATGATATAGCTTCAAATCAATGCGATGTCGAAGGTTTAGCTTCAAATCAATGCGAAATAAATGATTTAGCTTGAAATACTTGCGATATAAGTGATATAGCTTCAAATGCTGGGGAAATAAACGAGTTAGCTTCAATCCAAGAGAAACACATGATGTAGCTTCAAATCAATGCGATGTAGAAGGAATAGCTTCAAATGCAGGCGAATCAAATGATTTAACTTCAAATACTTGTCTAACAAACGAGTTAGCTTCAAATCCATGCGAAACACATGATGTAGCTTCAAATCAATGCGATGTAGAAAGATTAGCTTCAAATCCATGCAAAACACATGATGTTTTTTTCAAATCAGTGCGATGTATAACGTTTAGCTTCAAATACAAGCGAAACAAATGATTTAGATTCAAATACTTGCGATATAAGTGGTCTAGCATCAAATGCTGGCGAAATAAACGATTTAGTTTCAAATCCATGCGGAACACATGATGTAGCTTCAAATCAATGCGACGTAGAAGGTGTAGCTTCAAATCCATGTGTAGCAAGTGATTTAACTTCAAATACTTGCGATCTAAGTGGTCTAGCATCAAATGCTTGCGAAATAATCGAGTTAGCTTGAAAACCAAGCGAAGGACATGATTTATCTTCAATTCAATGCGAAGTAGGAGGATTATCTTCGAATACATGCGAAACAAATGGTTCAGCTTCAAATACTTGTGATATTCTTGATTTAGCTTCAAAAACAGGCGAAATAAACGAGTTAGCTTCAAATCCATGCGAAACAAATGATTTAGCTTCAAATTCATGCGAAACACATGGTTTAGCATAATAGTCATGCGGAACAAATGGATCAGCTTCAAATACTTGTGATAAACATGATCTAGCTTCAACTACATGTGAAACAGACGTGTTAGCTTCAAATTCAAGCGATACAGATGATTTATCTTCAAATCAGTGCGAAGTAGAAGGCATATTTTCGAATCCATGTGAAACAAATGGTTTAGCTCCAAATACTTGTGATATACATAATTTAGCTTCAAATGGAGACGAAACAAACGAGTTAGCTTCAAATCCATGCGAAACACATGATTTAGCTTCAAATCAATGCGAAGTAGAAGGCTTAGCTTCAAATCGATGCGAAACAAATGATTTAGTTAGAAATACATGTGATAAACATGATTTCGCTTCAACTGCATGCGAAACAATCGTGTTAGCTTCAAATACAAGGGATACACATGATTTCACTTCAAATCAATGCGAAGTAGAAGGCATAGATTCAAATCAATGCAAGACAAATGGCTTAGCTTCAAATACTTGTGATATACATGATTCAGCTTCGAATGCTGGTGAAACAACCGAGTTAGCCTCAAATCCATTCGAAACACATGATTCAGCTACAAATTCATTCGAAACACATGGTTTAGATTTATTTTCATGCGAAACAAATGTTTCAGCTTCAAATACTTATTGTATACATGACTTAGCTTCAACTGCATGCGAAACAAACGAGTTAGCTTCAAATCCAAGCGAAACACATGATTTAGCTTCAAATCGATGCGAAATGGAAGGCTTATCTTCGAATCCATGGACAACAAATAGTTTAGCTTCAAATACTTGTGATATATATGATTTAGCTACAAATGCAAGCGAAACAAACCAGATAGCTTCAAATCCAAGCGAAACACATGATTTAGCTTCAAATTCATGCGAAACACATTGTTTGGCTTCATATTCTTGCAAAACAGATGGTTTAGATTCAGATACTTGTGATACACATGATTTAGCTTCAACTGCATGCGAATCAAACGAGTGTGCTTCAAATCCATGCGAAACACATGATTTAGCTTCAGATTCATTCGAAACACATTGTTTAGATCCAAATCCATGCGAATCGAATAGTTTAGCTTCAAATACTTATTGTATATATGACTTAGCTTCAACTGCATGCGAAACAAACGAGTTAGCTTCAAATCCAAGCGAAACACATGATTTATTTTCAATTCAATGCGAAGTAAAAGGCTAATCTTCGAAGCCATGCGAAACAAATGGTTTAGCTGCAAATACTTGTGATATGCATCATTTAGCTTCAAATGCAGGCGAAACAAACGAGTTAGCTTCAAATGCATGCGAAACGAACGAGTTAGCTTCAAATCCAAGGGAAACAAATGATTTCACTTCAAATCAATGCGAAGTAGAAGGCATAGCTTTAAGTACATAAGAAACAAATGATTTATCTTCAGATAATTGCGATAAATGATTTAGCTTCAAATGCAAGCGAAACAAACCAGTTAGCTTCAAATCCAAGCGAAACACATGATTTAGCTTCAAATTCATGCGAAACACATTGTTTGGCTTCATATTCTTGCGAAACAGATGGTTTAGATTCAGATACCTGTGATACACATGATTTAGCATCAACTGCATGCGAATCAAACGAGTTTGCTTCAAATCCATGCGAAACACATGATTTAGCTTCAGATTCATTCGAAACACATTGTTTAGATCCAAATCCATGCGAATCGAATAGTTTAGCTTCAAATACTTATTGTATACATGACTTAGCTTCAACTGCATGCGAAACAAACGAGTTAGCTTCAAATCCAAGCGAAACACATGATTTAGCTTCAAATCGATGCGAAATGGAAGGCTTATCTTCGAATCCATGGAGAACAAATAGTTTAGCTTCAAATACTTGTGATATATATGATTTAGCTACAAATGCAAGCGAAACAAACCAGATAGCTTCAAATCCAAGCGAAACACATGATTTAGCTTCAAATTCATGCGAAACACATTGTTTGGCTTCATATTCTTGCAAAACAGATGGTTTAGATTCAGATACTTGTGATACACATGATTTAGCTTCAACTGCATGCGAATCAAACGAGTGTGCTTCAAATCCATGCGAAACACATGATTTAGCTTCAGATTCATTCGAAACACATTGTTTAGATCCAAATCCATGCGAATCGAATAGTTTAGCTTCAAATACTTATTGTATATATGACTTAGCTTCAACTGCATGCGAAACAAACGAGTTAGCTTCAAATCCAAGCGAAACACATGATTTATTTTCAATTCAATGCGAAGTAAAAGGCTAATCTTCGAAGCCATGCGAAACAAATGGTTTAGCTGCAAATACTTGTGATATGCTTCATTTAGCTTCAAATGCAGGCGAAACAAACGAGTTAGCTTCAAATGCATGCGAAACGAACGAGTTAGCTTCAAATCCAAGGGAAACAAGTGATTTCACTTCAAATCAATGCGAAGTAGAAGGCATAGCTTTAAGTACATGAAAAACAAATGATTTATCTTCAGATAATT